>NW_022589725.1:16209189-16296503 GCF_004348235.1 Phoca vitulina | reverse complement strand
ACACACACTCACACTGGGTGTCAGTAGAGGCTGTGTGGGAACCTGGAGTTACACTCCTGCCTGGCAGTAACAAAGCAGCATGCTCCCCTGTTCACCCACGGAAGCAGTGTCGAAGGAGGTCTGCTGAAGTGCAGGATGTAAGTAACATCCAGGGCAGACTTCCACTCTCAGCATAACATGCACAGAGCTTGGAAATCATCTCTCACATCCTTACAAGAGAAAAATTGAGGGGCGCCTGGGTGGCTCAGTCGTTGAATGTCTGCCTTCAGCTCAGGTCATGATCCCAGGGTCCTGGGATCGAACCCCGCATCGGCTCCCTGCTCGGCGGGAAGCCTGCTTCTCCCTCTCCCACTCCCCCTGCTTGTGTTCCCTCTCTCACTGTGTCTCTCTCTGTCAAATAAATAAAATCTTTATTATTTTTTTTTTTTTAAAGATTTTATTTATTTGGCACAGAGAGAGAGAGAGCACAAGCAGGGGGAGCAGGCAGGCAGAAGAAGAGAGAGAAGCAGGCTCTCTACTGAGCAAGGAGCCTGATGCGGGGCTCCATCCCAGGACCCTGGGATCATGACCTGAGCCAAAGGCAGCCGGTTAACCAACTGAGCCACCCAGGCGCCCCTAAATAAAATCTTTAAAAGAAAAAATGGAAAAACTGAAAACCAATAACTTCTCTTGGACTCATCAAAGAACTGAAGTCTCAAGGCAAACCTACTCCAAGATCTAGAGAGACAGATTGAATCCAGGGAATCACAGCCAGTGTCTGCTTACCTGGAACAGAAGCCACACTTAAATAATAATTTTGATGAATTCCTGGAGGCTGAATATGGATTAGAGTGAGAGTGAGAAACTCCTGGAGAATACAGCCTTAGAGGGGCCCCCACACATCTATGGGTTTAACTTCTTTCTCTCAACCTAAAACTGCTCTATTTTTTTTAATTTAGCAAATTCTTTATACAATTTTTTATATATACAACTTTCTATAATAATTGGGGATCTTTATTTAATAAACATGAAACTTAATGAAGTCAAGGAACTTACCTGAGATCTGGTCCTGGGGTAGGGTGGGGGTGTCCTAGATTATGACCTTTCGTCTTCACTCATCTCTTTTTCAATGTAACATACTTACCCTCTCCATTTCTGTGCCATTTGTGAATAATTTACAGATTAATAGGTGACATGTAAAACATGCAAATCCAGATTATCTGAACAGTTATACATTATATTGGTAAATTCTGTTGTACCAATTTCTTTTAATGTAAGTGCCAATAAGTTAGATGTTAATCTATGCTTATACAGATTTAGGATATGATCTAAGGAAGCAGGTTTGAAACAAATGGCACCTTTAAAAGAAACTTTCAATTAGGGGAAATTTGGAAATCTAAGAAACATGTTTTATTGTGAAAATATGCCTATTAACCAGCAAATAGAAATATGTACATGCCTTTTTATTTAGGGTTGTGGCAATATTGATCATATTCACTATGGTGAATTATAGAGTAGTCCTAACAAGTCCTTATTACATATCTTTAACTTGGATTCACAGTGTTCACAATATTACAGAAAAATGCCATGGATTCTCTTGTGACTTCCTTAAAGATTGGAGTAGAATGAATATTTGTGTCACATTTAGCTATTTTTTTAATATATTGCACTAACTTCTTTTGCTTTAGTTCTTATGGTAGCATTTTTGTGTTTTATAACTGATATCCTGGGAACCCTGATGATATGCTGGATTTTCAAAAGAAAAGGACATCTGTATCCATCTTTGTATAAATAAACAACTAAACAGGGAAGAAGAAGAAGAATTTTTATTTTATCTTTTTTAAAGATTTTATTTATTTATTTGAAAGAAAGCACGCAAGTGAGAGAGCACAAATGGGGAGAGAGGCAGAGGGAGAAGCAGACTCCCCAACTGAACGGGGAGCCTGATGTGGGGCTCAATCCCAGGACCCTAAGATCATGACCTGAGCCGAAGGCAGCTGCTTAACTAACTGAGCCACCCAGGCACCCCGAAGAATAAGAATTTTTAAGTCTCTTCTCCAAGGCCTATGTACAGAAATGAAATACAAATGAAGGTGGGGACCTGGGGCACACCCTCCTTTCCTGAATTTATAGCTGCCCCCACACATCTCCCTGTCATGTCGGGCAAGGTCCTCACTGTGAAAGTTCTGGACTATTAATGACAATCAAAACCCAAGCACATTTCCTCTTTTCCTTCTAAGTTGTGAATTCATTAACATCATGCGCTGACCCAGCAGCAACCTCACAATATAGCCAAGGTTAAAAACACAACATAAGGGGCACCTGGGTGGCTCCGCCGGGAACCTGCTTCTTCCTCTCCCTCTGCCTGCCTTTCCCCCTACTGTGCGCTCGCTCTCTCTCTCTCTCACTTTCTCTCTCTCAAATAAATAAATAAAATCTTTAAAAAAACACACACACAACACAAAATACTTCTGGAAAAACAATTAAAGGTGATCTTTCCCCCTGCGCCTTTAAAAAATAATAAATCAGCTGCTGGTGAGATAAAATTGATTTCCATTAACTATATAATTTTCGTTTTTCAGCAGTACACACCTAAATCCCTGCTCCTTTTTTACTTTTTTTTCTGACATCTAGGTAGTACAGTGCGTCTCACCAAAGGGACCCCTTGCTTGTTCAAGAACATACTTTTTTGGAGCTACTCACGTTCCTTACTTGGGTAAGTCCCTGTCTGTTGTCATCTCATCAGCTTCCCTAATGAATAATTTCTCCTATGAACTAGAAATGGACTCATAATTTACTGCTTTCCTCAGAAGCTCATGATATCCACTTTGTAAAGGCCTCCCACTCCCTCTCTGATTCCAGATGGAGAGTTGATGCACCTAACACATTTCTCAAAGAATGTATTTCAGGAGGAGTAATTATCAGCTCAACATGTATATAGTCTAACCATGTGTGAGACTGTGTGCTCAGTGTTAGAGGGAAGGCAAAGATGAGTAAGTCCCAGTTGGGGATAGCAGGAGATATGGGCTACAGTGAGAGTTTGGATGAGTCAGCCAGGCGCCTGCTGTTCTGGTGAAGCAGGGCCGTGGTCGAAGGGTACCTATGAACTGGGAACATTTCCCAGGAGCAAGTGCTCCATGCTGCAGGGCCATCCAGAAAGGTTAGGCCCGCTGGGGCTGCCCTTCTTGCTGGGGTAATCAGAAGTTGCAGACATCCAAAGAGACCTAGAGAAGAACCTCTAGAATGAATGAGGATCTCAGCACTGGTCCACAGAGCAGAGTACAGCAGAAACCAGGTTTTCACCAGGGTGTTGCTATATAAGCCGGAAGACTCTGAAAGAAGCATGATAATTAAGGGTCAGCTAATTAAGGAGATGATAAAAGAGTCAGAACTGAGCCTACTTAATTATACGTCATCAATTTAAAAAATTAAAAATAAAGGCAAAAACATTCCAGAGCCTAAGATTCCCCGTGTCTTCTCTGGTGTTTAGAGGTGATGCTGAGTGGGTTGTTAAAATCAGTGTCAGGAGTGAAGGTCTAGGAGGATACTGGGAAAAGCTGTTGTGATTGTACTGTATTTAACCCAAAAGGAAAAAAAAATGTAGTTCTTGACATCTCCTTCGAATTAAGAAATTCTAGCCTCCTTGTGAAGTGTTTGCATGACCCGTGATCTTGTCACACTTAATTCATGGTCCTCTTTCACAGGTGATGAGAATAAGCTGCCCAAGAAAACTGAACAAATGTAAGTCTTCATTTCTATTTTATATTTTCTTTCTCAAAGTTGAGTTACTCAGATATCGTGGCTGTTCCGTCTAACTCGTCTGAGATCAGCAGTGGGTAGGACATTTGGGTGAAGCGGTGAGCAGAGCCATGGTTTCCTAGCCCCTGTCTCTCAGCTTGGAGTCCTGCCAGCTTTGCCATGTGCTCTTCTTTCCAGAACTCAGAGACTTCCTGCCTGCAAACCCATCCATTTTAATGGTGTGATTCTTCTTACTATGTCTTCTACATAATACATTTTTTTATCAGGGGCTTTCCCAAAAATAAAACATCCTGAAACACATTGGGAGAATCTATGGGAAACCCCTTCTGGTCTGAGCAGTGTTTCCTCTGGATTTGATTCTTAGGCTTAGGGAATAGAGCTAGGATCTGAACTCAGGCTGTGCAACTTTAAAAAGGTCCTAGTGTTGACTTCGCTCCCCCACATATAACAGGGAACCAAAGATAAGAAATAAACTCATTAATGTTTATGTTAGTCTGCTTGGGCTACGATAACAAAATATCACAGATTGGGTCACTTAAACAGCAGAAATTTATTTTCTCACAATTCTGGAGGCTAGAAGTCCAAGTTCAATGTATCTTTCTGGGTTTTTTAAAAATTATACATTTAGGTTTTGTATAGCTGTAATTAATGTGTATGCAGTTTTTTAGTGTGTGGGTTTTCTGCCCTTTAACAAGTCGACCACATTCTCATATGAGTATGGGTATATATAGTCCTGCTTTGTACCTGCTGGTACTTCTTTTTTTTTTTTAAGAGAGAGCAAGAGTGCACACACGTGAGTGGTATGGGGAGGGGCAGAGGGAGAGGGAGAAGGAGAGAGAGAATCTTAAGCAGGCTCCACACCCAGCATGGAGCCCAGTATGGGGCTTGATCTCATGACCCTGAGATCATGACCTGAGCCAAAATCAAGAGCCGGATGCTTAACTGACTGCACCACCCAGGCGCCCCTGTCCCTGCTGGTACTTCTGTGCCAGCTGTGCTCAGCCCGGATCTTCGTTCTCAACCCTTAGGCATTTCTCCTAATCCAAATTCACTGGTGCCCTGCTTCAGGGACTAGTATTGACCAGTGCTTGGGCCTCCACCCAGAGACTTGCTGAATCACAGAGCTGGTGGAACTCGGGCCTGAAGGAGTCCTAGTGAGGGCAACAGCAGCGCCATCCAGGCATGAGTGTTGCGCCTCCCGTTCAGGCCATTTTACGAGTCCATAGCCAGGCGGCTTTGCATTCAGCTGGTGTCTGAGGGGTTGTATAGGAGAAGGCCAAGCAGTGGGGAGGCCAAAACATTGCTGGTACTGAGTGATGTCTGAGTCAAGCAGGTGATGGGGCATCTTTATATGTCTTTGGTGTTGGTGTCAAGGTGTGGAGGATTCTGGTCTTACTTGGTAAGTGGCCATGCTCATTGTCAGTGTCCCTGCCAGGCCCCTTCCTACTAAGACCTACCCCTCTGTTGTGGCCTAGCCAGCAATCTTCAGGATATGTTGATCCTTGGAGCTGTCATTTTGTTATGTATACTTTTTCTGTCTTTTTTTCTTCTACCCAACTCAGATCTCTTACCTAAAATGTAGAGGTGTGGTGCGGGAGCCAAGGAGGAAATTAAAGGAATTGGCAGTGTGACATGGCACAGTAGAAAAGTACCAGCCTGACAGCAGACCTGAAGTCAAGCCTGCCATTCATTTTCTGTGCCTTGGATGGTTTATTCCACCTCTAGAGGCCCTACTTGCTTCTCCTGTAAGATGAGAGAGTTAGACCAGATCATTTCTGGATTCCTTCCTGCTTTCCAACTCCGGTCACCTTCCTTTACTTGTTACAAGATTCTGAGGAATAAAAATAGACATATTCTTAGGCAAGTCTTTATCAGTTTCTTGCTAGGCACCTTCCCTGCCTTTCAGGGCCTTGTGGATGAACCCCTTCTCTCTGTAATTATCCTGATAAGATCCCAGATCTCTCTCCCCTAAAGTAGTGATTCTCAACCAAGGACAGTTCTTCCTCCAGCCCCACCCCCAGGGACCTTTGACAATGTCTGGAGACATTTTTGTTATCCCAACTGGGGGTACTATTGGCATCTAATGGATAGAGGCCAGGGGTGTTGCTGAACATCCTGTAGTGCATAGGACAGACCCCAGGGCAAAGAATTATCTGACCCAAAATGCTGAGATTGAAATTTTCTGCTTAAGGGGAACCAGTCTTGGATTTTGGATTTTCTAGGGACCTTCATAACAGTCCCAGTCTAGCGAAGGAAGAAACCTTCTTATAATCACTTTGGGAAGTGAGAAGTCTAAGAGAAAGGGCAGGATTGGCGAGCAAGGAGCTTTAGGAAGGGAATGTTTGCCCTCAGAAACACACTCTATTCTCTCGTTCAAGTAAGCTGCTTGGAAAGTGGTGTGCAGCTGGTAATTTAAATTTAAGTGGAGCTCTCTTCTCCTCTGAGGTAATCTCCTTTGCTCCTGAGGTCTCCCACCCTGAGGTTCCAGTAGCAGCCTGCCCTTAGTAAGCCTGGGAGGAGATGACATGAAGGTGTGGTGTGGTTGGTCCCGAAAAAGCAGAAAGTCTGTACCAAGACACTGAAGGGATTCAGGCTCCTGACATAGAGGGGCTAGGTAGCCTGCAGAGTTCTCTTCTGTTGGATCACAAACAGGGAGGATTGGTCTTCTGAGCAGAGCTGGCTTTTCTTATGATAGTTTTATAAGAGCAAAGTATAGGGACACCTGGGTGGCACAGTTGGTTAAGAGTCTCACTCTTGGTTTCAGCTCAGGTCATGATCTCAGGGTCATGAGATCAAGTCCCACATCAGGCTCTGCGCTCAACACAGAGATTCTCTCTCTCCCTCTCCCACTGCCCCTCCCCCTACTCATTCTCTCTCTCTCTCTCTCTCTCTCTAAAACGAAAAAATAAATATATTTTTTTTAAAAGCCCTACAAAACTTTAAAAAAAAAAAGGAGCAAATAAATCACGTGAGGCACATGGCTTTTAAAAGGTTTAGAAATCAGCAGTGCCTGGGTGGCTCAGTTGGTTAAGCATCCAACTCTTGGTTTCGGCTCAGGTGATGATCTCAGGGTCCTGGGATCAAGCCCTGAGTCAGGCTCCATGCCCAGCAGGGAGTCAGCTTGAGATTCTGTCTCTCTCCCTTTGCCCCTCCCCACACTCCCCCATGAACGCACACACTTTCTCTCTCTTTGAAATAATAAATAAATAAATCTTTATAAAAGGTTTAGAAATCAATGAGTTCCGTTTTTGCACTTTTCTCATTCTTTTTTTAAAAATCAGTTCCTTAAACGCGGCAGGGATGTCCACTATCACCACTGCTATTCAACATAGTATTGGAAGTCCTAGCCACAGCAATCAGACAACAAAAAGAAATCAAAGGCATCCAAATTGGCAAAGAAGAAGTCAAACTCTCACTCTTTGCAGATGATATGATACTTTATGTGGAAAATCCCAAAGACTCCACCCCAAAACTGCTAGAACTCATACAGGAATTCAGTCAAGTGGCAGGATATAAAATCAATGCACAGAAGTCAGTGGCATTCCTATACACCAACAACAAGTCAGAAGAAAGAGAAATTAAGGAGTCGATCCCATTTACAATTGCACCCAAAACCATAAGATACCTAGGAATAAATCTAACCAAAGAGGCAAAGGATCTGTACTCAGAAAACTATAAAATACTCATGAAAGAAATTGAGGAAGACACAAAGAAATGGAAAAACGTTCCATGCTCATGGATTGGAAGAACAAATATTGTGAAGATGTCAATCCTACCTAGAGCAATCTACACATTCAATGCAATCCCCATCAAAATACCATCCACTTTCTTCAAAGAAATGGAACAAATAATCCTAAAATTTGTATGGAACCAGAAAAGACCCCGCATAGCCAGAGGAATGTTGAAAAAGAAAAGCAAAGCTGGCGGCATCACAATTCCAGACTTCCAGCTCTACTACAAAGCTGTCATCATCAAGACAGTATGGTACTGGCACAAAAACAGGCACATAGATCAATGGAACAGAATAGAGAGCCCAGAAATGGACCCTCAACTCTATGGTCAACTAATCTTCGACAAAGCAGGAAAGAATGTCCAATGGAAAAAAGACAGTCTCTTCAACAAATGGTGTTGGGAAAATTGGACAGCCACATGCAGAAGAATGAAACTGGACCATTTCCTTACACCACACACAAAAATAGACTCCAAATGGTTGAAAGACCTCAATGTGAGACAGGAGTCCATCAAAATCCTAAAAGAGAACACAGGCAGCAACCTCTTCGACCTCAGCCGCAGCAACTTCTTCCTAGAAACATCGCCAAAGGCAAGGGAAGCAAGGGCAAAAATGAACTATTGGGACTTCATCAAGATAAAAAGCTTTTGCAAAGCAAAGGAAACAGTCAACAAAACCAAAAGACAACTGACAGAATGGGAGAAGATATTTGCAAATGACATATCAGATAAAGGGCTAGTATCCAAAATCTATAAAGAACTCATCAAACTCAACACCAAAAGAACAAAGAATCCAATCAAGAAATGGGCAGAAGACATGAACAGACATTTCTCCAAAGAAGACATCCAAATGGCCAACAGACACATGAAAAAGTGTTCAATATTGCTCGGCATCAGGGAAATCCAAATCAAAACCTCAATGAGATACCACCTCACACCAGTCAGAATGGCTAAAATTAACAAGTCAGGAAATGACAGATGTTGGCGGGGATGCGGAGAAAGGGGAACTCTCCTACACTGTTGGTGGGAATGCAAGCTGGTGCAGCCACTCTGGAAAACAGTATGGAGGTTCCTCAAAAAGTTGAAAATAGAGCTACCATATGATCCAGCAATTGCACTACTGGGTATTTACCCCAAAGATACAAAAGTAGGGACCCGAAAGGCTACGTGCACCCCGATGTTTATAGCAGCAATGTCCACAATAGCCAAACTGTGGAAAGAGCCAAGATGTCCATCAACAGATGAATGGCTAAAGAAGATGTGGTATATATATACAATGGAATATTACGCAGCCATCAAAAGGAATAAGATCTTGCCATTTGCAACGACGTGGATGGAACTGGAGGGTATTATGCTGAGCGAAATAAGTCAAACAGAGAAAGACATGTATCATATGACCTCACTGATATGAGGAATTCTTAATCTCAGGAAACAAACTGAGGGTTGCTGGAGTGGGTTAGTGTGTGGGTCTACTGGGGAGACTGGGTGATGGACACTGGGGAGGGTATGTGTTCTGGTAAGCGCTGTGAATTGTGCAAGACTGTTGAATCTCAGATCCATACCTCTGAAACAAATAATGCAATATATGTTAAGAAAGAAAAAAAGAAGAAGAATGTAGCAGCAGGGGAAGAATGAAGGGGGGGAAATCGGAGGGGGAGAAGAACCATGAGAGATGATGGACTCTGAAAAACAAACTGGGGGTTCAAGAGGGGAGGGGGTTGGGAGGATGGGTTAGCCTGGTGATGGGTATTGAGGAGGGCACGTTCTGCATGGAGCACTGGGTGTTATGCACAAACAATGAATCATGGAACACTATATCTAAAACTAATGATGTAATGTATGGGGATTAACATAACAATAAAAAAAATTAAAAAAAAAAAAATCAGTTCCTTAGGGAAGGTCATTTATGTGCGTGCAGCTTTTGTTGAAACCTTGTGATGCTATAGTTAACCCCTGTCTTTTGTTCTAAAGTAGGGTCTTGTCCCAGGTGTACGCTGCTGTTACACAGGCTGTTTTGGCTGGCATTGCATGTTATGCTAAAACTTCCAGTCTAACAAAGGTAATTTAAACACCACGTTTCTCTTTCCTTAGTAGTAATTTCAGTGTAAACCGTCCTATCCGTCTGTTTTGGCTTTGGACACCTGGTAGTAGTCAGTTTTGTGCGAGCTTGGCCCTCAGTGGAGCTGACACCAGACAAAGAGGTGCCTGGAGAGTGCCGAGCTTCTGCTGCCTGTGACTGAACTGCCCTTGTCCTAGGAATGACCGCTAATCAGCACTTCTTTGTAGATATCCGGTTGTGTTAAAGAAAAATCATTCTGTAGCATACTGTTTTACTTACTAGCTTTTTTTTTTTTAATTTATATTTATTTATTTATTTTACTAGCTTTTTAAAAAGCTTTTTTAAAGTTAAAAAATAAAGAAAAATATAGATTTTTCTACTGTGAATTTAATAAAGTTAGGTAAGTTTGTCTTGAGCTACATAGTGTGATTTCCTATAATGTTTAAAAAAAAAACAACTAAAAATTAGAAAAACTGACTTGCCTTTCCTAGACAAGCACATGTGTTCTCGTTCTCTGACCGTTCTCTTCCTTGCTGTTTTGCGGTTAACCTGCCCTGCTGAGTTGGATTCCTATATCTGACCCAGTAAGGAGAGGAGAAGAGTCGGCTTGATGCCTCCCAATGCCAATAGGACCTTTCCTGAAAGAAGCCATTTGACATTGGAAAGGTTGTGTATGATGTAGATACCAGAGAGACTGTAGCCGTAGTCACCAGCTCCCAGCCATCTCCCCTCCTCACTGAACTTGAATCCTGGGTACAACTTGGGATTTCTCAGCCCTTTAGCTGAAGGCTTATACAATATCAGTTCCCACACTTTTCTTTTTTAACTGATCTTTTGTAAATGTAGGTATTCTAATATTCTTAGCATCTGGCAGAAACTCCAAGGGCAGTAGTCCCTCCCCCAGGGCCAAGGGAGAGGGGAGGAAACCCTTTTCCAGACCTCACAATGGCATCATCGCTGCTGGTTACAGTTCCCGGCAGATCAGGTTCCAATGCCCACCTGCCTGAATGAAGTGTTTCCTGTGAACCCAGCCCAAAGAAAGCAGGCACCTGTTTCCCTTAACACAATGTTTTCACTTTGATCTATTGATGTATACAAAGCAGTTGTGTAGGGGGGAGGGGCACAGTGTTCTCCTAGCCAAATGTTAGAAGAGTGCTTCCTATCAGTGATGTGTACTCTTTCCTGCTGTGAAAGCTAATTGTCTCTGTTTTGTCATTGCTTTTGCAGGCAAAGGAGGTAGCTGAGCAGACCCTGGGATCTGGGTTAGATTCCTTTGAGTTGATGCAGTTTAAGGCAGCCCTACGGTAAGCAATGGAAGCAATGGCTGCTATTTTCTATAAGGAATTATTTTTAATGTGTTTTTTTTTTTATAAAGACCCTTTTCTGTCTTGTATTTGATATTCCATCTTCCCTCTGAGAAATTTTCCGGTAAAATAAGGGGATATCTGAAAGAGAAACATTCATGATCAGGGCTTTGAGAGGACAAGCAGCCAAAGATGGAGGAACTGTAAGAGAAAGAGTCAGACACATTTCCTGATGCCAGAATGGGAGGCAAATCAATGGCAGAAACATCAGAGACCTGAAGGACCCAGGTTTAGAGGTTAGAAGGGTGAAGCAGGGACATGAGGGGTGAAGTTTGTTAGGGTCAGGGTCCCTGGCCACATAGAGACAGTCCCTGCTTAGGAGAGCCTGGCGCTGGGCCTCTGATGCCTCTCAGGTAATAGACACCCGGAGCCTGGCCTTGTCTCAGGGGCTAGACGCTCTGGGAATCGGACTTGCTGGCAGTCCAACCATCATACTACATCTGGCACATCACAGGGGCCCTCTGTGTGGTCTGTGTCCATAGCTAAACTTTCATGAACCCAGTCCACCTAACCCTCCACCTGTCCTGTATGAGGACCACTAGGAGCACTTTTTTGGGGAATTTTTTTAGAACACTTACGGGATGTGCCCTGTGGTGCCTCAGCTCCATGCCCCATGTTCTCTTACATCTACAGCCCTGGGTAGTAAGAAGGAACATTGAAAAAGGTAAGTCAGTCAGTTGATCTAACAAGAATTCTATTGCTGCAGCTCCAGGAGCGGAGGAAAGAGCCAGATCTTTTTGGTGCAAGCCTTCAGGCCTCTTTCCTCTGGGTCTTCTGGATCTTGTAGCTCTGGCCATGAGAGGAGAGGGGTAGAAGAAATTTGTTTCCTTAAGGCCTTGCTCTGGCCTGGACTATCTATTCCTGGCAGACCTGAGTTTGAGGAAGCTCCTTTGCTTTCCAGCTGTGTGACTTCGGGCAAGACAAGGAGCTCTCTACATCTGTTTCCTTGTCTTCCCACCATGCAGAGTGACTAAGCATGTAAATGTTAGCTGCTGTCACATGGGGGTCTTCTGTCACCATGGACATGGCGGGCATAGTCATTCCCTTCCTCCTCTCTTCCAGAGCTTTGTGTAGGCCACTCAGCCTTTCCAGGGCAGGCCACCTTTCCATCCCAAAGCCTCTTAGGCCTGGGCATACCTCTCTAGCTGGAGGAAGGAACAAGAAAAGAATACCAGGCAATGGGAGGAGCATCTCCCAGGGCCAGCCCTCCCATCTGGAGCCCCCCTCCCTTCTCTCCACAAGGTCACTTCACTGAGTACCCTCACACTACATCAGATTAGCAAATCATCTCCTGAGAGGAACACAAGACTTGGCCTCTATTTGGGCTCTGAGCGGGGATGGCAGCTTGACCCAAAGGTAGTAAAGAAAAGGAGCATCGGGACAATATGTCCCAGCTGTGGGGCAGGGGGCCATGGGCCAGTAGAGGGTCTTCCCAGTCTGCAGTAAACAACAGTTCTGGCACATGGTTCTCTCCTGCTGTGTCAAGCCAGCCATGAGAATCTGCACAGAGGCAGAGCTGTGACTGGAGTCAGGCGCTGGCCCCGCACTTGGCACATGTGCCATGAGGGCCGAGCACAAGTGCAGTACAGCAGCAGGTGTCTGGGGGGTGGCCAGCGGTATGGTTAGCGAGAACAGACTGACTTTTTATTTTGTTTTGGGTCTACAGCTCCAAGACGGCTTTTCATATCCATGCTGTGAATAATCAGGGAAGGTAAGTGTGTGTTTGTCATGCATGCTCATTTGGGGCAAGTTTTAGGAAGAAAAAGAGAAGATAGGCTATCTTATAACTGCTGATGTGGGTGGTCTTCTTAGAGTTGTACACGTGGCGATGGCATCATGCCAGGACTGGGCCTGGGACTGGCTATACTCAGCTGAGACCCTGTACCCTGAGTGCTTCCCACTGAAAGACTGAGGCATGGGAGTAAAGGGTGGACCTTATTCCTTCCAGTGGCCTATGTACTAAATCTGCATACATGTAACCCAGTGCTTTGAAAAGCCCTGAAAGAAATCTGGGTCTGTGGGTTGCTGCCAAGTTGAGAAAAGAGAGCATTGTAAATGTAATATGTGTTTCTCCTGTCTCTTCCTCTTCCAGGATTGTGCCTCTGGACAGTGAAGATAGCTTATACTTCGTGAAGACGGTAAGCAGAGCTGTTACAAGTCAGCTGGCAGGGAGTGGCCTATAGAGGGACATCTGCAAGGGGTGAGACAGGAGTAGGTGGGAGTCTTGGGCAGTCTGTCCCTGAGAAAACTGGTCTATTCTCAGGAGGGTTTCAGCTGCAGCTGTGGTGAGCCTGTGATTTTGAGGGTGCCCAGGCAGCTGTACCAGGCCCACATCATATCCCGTGCCTCAGCTTCCCAGGGCCCAGAGTCTTATCTGGGGGTTGGGAGAGACACTTCTTCCTAAGGTTAGGAAGGCTTCCTCCAAGTGACTGAGACTGCTCTGAGCTCATGTGGAAATGTGAGCTGAGGACAAGCCTGCCTCAACACAGACTGATGAGTTTTCAGTGGATTCTCTGTGTTCCAGGGCCTGAGTTGATGCCCTTAACAGGGGTCTGTGAAAATAAATTAAGAAACTGGGGGCCTAAGTCTCCAGTGAAGTGGGTAGTCAGAGCAGAACTTTCCAACCCATTTGCTGGAGGCACCCTGATGGGACAGGGACATGGTTTAGAGATGCAGAAATATTGGTCCCTAGGTGGGCTGGCTGGCATGGCCTGGGGGAGCAGAGTTTCTAGACCAGTTGCTCCTGGTCACAAGCCAAGTTCTCCATTTAGCCCAGTGCATCCTGATGTGCAGAAGATTGGCAAGCAATGCGTGAGAGGATGGTAGCTATCCAGCCAAGATGCTGGTTGCAGTATATGTGGGCACAGATTACACCTTGGTCTGTTCTGTGGCTACTGCCTGAGTCTTAATTCCAGTGAGCTTTTGGTCACCAGGAACTTGGTGTGCAGGTGTGGATGACTCAGTGCAAATGCATGCCCACCGCCATCACCAATGGAAAAGCAATAGTGTTATCTCATCTACAGAGTAGTACAAGAGTAACTTTTTAAGGTTGTGAGTAATTTCTCTTTTTATAATCTGTCTGCTCCCTGTATCTGTCAGCATTTTGTGTTGATGCTCATTTAGAACTAAGAGACTTTATTGTGACATCATCAAGATCCTAGGAGGTGCTTTCTGATATTAGATGATAGTACTTTATCTCCTTGCCAGACCGTAAGCCCTGATTTCTCTATTTAGATTCCTCTGCAGTGCTCTGGAAGGTCCTTTGCACAATAGAAGGTGATCAGGAGTCCAGTGGAATCACACTATTGTGTTAAGTATGCATTCAGCAGCCACTAATGAAATAGGAAAGAAGAGAGAGAAAGTTGTTGTTTTCTGTCCAAATCCTGTCATCCCTTCCAAGTAGAGATGAAGTTCTGCCTTTTAATTTTCTCTCTCCTCTTCCTCAATATTAGAAGCCTAGTGTAAAAGTAAAGTATTGGGTATAACCCACTGGATTGTCTTCCTGTTTGATCTGGAAACCAAAGCAGGGTTCCCACTGTCAGTTAAGAGAGACCATGCAACCCAGGAAGGTTTTGTGTCTTCACATGTTAAAAATTCTTTGAAGCAGATTTAGAAAAAAAAAAAAAAAAAAATTCCCAGTTGTCAGGCTTAATCAGAAAGTTAACTAAAATATAAAAGCCTACCTGTCACTTTTGTACATCCTTTTTTCATGACAACATGAGAAATTAACCACTTTGGCTTTAACTGTGTTTTTTTCTCAACTCTTCTGCCTTCCTTTTGTATTTGGGAATCTAGCAATTTCTTCAAGAGCCCTATGTCTTTTGTCTCTGTCCTGAGCCTAGAACAGGGGTCCCAGCCTAGGATAACAATGTATGAAAATGGGCTCTGTTTCAGGAACTCTGCACCTGGCCATTCAGCAACATCAGGCCAGGAGGAGACAGGACCTGAGAAGGCTCATTGTGCTACTCATCCCATGTCCCTCACCAGATCTTCAGTCATTCCAGACCCTGGCTCTGGCTTATACCATTTTCTGCGTTTCTTCTGCTAGATTTTCCCCCAAAATTGTTCTGTTTTCTTTAGTTTTAACATAAATTAGGGCTTGTTTATCAGCCATTCGAGAGCTCTTTCGGTGTTGCTCCAGTTTTTTTTTCCAGCCTACTGAAGCCTCTCTTTTTATTTGTCTTGCCATAAAAGCTTAAATAGTTTTCTTTTAATTTTCTTGGTACTGAAAGAAGCATTTGTAGGTATTGACATGTATCCAGAAATATCAATGAAGACATGTAATGAATGAATGACCGCCTTCCCAGACTTGTTCAGAACTTGAGCCCAAACCAAAGGAGTTGGTGAGCATGTGGATGTGCCAGGATGCGAAGAGTATATGAGTGTACAAAGCCTGGAAGAAACACCTCCAACTCTGAGAAGCCAGGGCCTCATCACAATTAGGAAGGAAGGCTGTTATCTTAGGAAAGATAAGCAATTTGAAGGAATTTATAGAAACATAAAAATACTCCTATGGCCCAAGTGTATCTCTGATGCAGAAGCAGTTGCAGGGAAGCGTGGGTGATGCTGAAGTCCTCTCCCTGGTCCTGAGATGTAGTTCAGAATAACTTGAGTTTTCCTTAGAAACTCTGGAGTATTCTGTCAAAATGTGCCTTAGAGCAGTATTTTGTGGTCTGTTTCCTAAGGGTCTCTCCTTAGAAGGTTAGGACTGACAGCTGGCCTACCTCTGTTTTCTCATTTGGTACAGGCTTGTATGACTGTGTACGACATTCCCGACTCACTGGGCGGAAGGGGCTGCTTAGGGTCTGTGGTCTTCTCAGAATCCTTTTTGACGTCTCAGATCTTGGTTAAAGAAAAGGGTAAGTGTTTATAAGGTCTTTAGAAAGCAAAACTTGAGTTGTTTTTGTTTGTTTTGGCAAAATAAGTTATAGATATAGTTTCATAGTTTTTATGTATACATAAATCATAATATATAATAATATGTTATTATAACATTATCTTCACACACACACACACACACATATGTATATGAGAACATGTACAGCCTTACTGGTAGTCAGGAAGAAGCAATTTGAAATAATAATTAGATCCTTTTTTTCACCCTTGTACTACCTTGATAAAAATTAAAAATATAGATAAAAAGGACTAATTCCCAGGACTCTCCATTTAAATGTGTGTTTCTAGTTGTTGTAAAAAAAATAATAGAGTTAATCACGTGGGGAAACCTTCCTCCCTCCCCTCACTAGTCTCCCTGTTCCCGGATGAAGAAGTTTTCAATTTCTGAGGGCACAAGATTTTGTATACTGCTAAGAGGAGCCATCGCTCCTGAGAAAGGGAGGGGTGTTAGTTTGGGGGCCTACAAGGTGGGCTCCGGTAGTGGGCAGTAACTGGCATGTCTGTGGTCTTCCTGCAGATGGCACTGTTACCACAGAAACCAGCTTCATAGTCCTGACAGCCGCCATACCCAGATTCTGCTCCTGGCTGGTTAGTGTCATTCATCCGGTGTAAGTGGACTTAAATGTGGAGAAATCAGGAAGAACATTTGAGGAAGAGCCTCTTCATTGGGTCCCTGGTGGGATGTCAGCTCCTAAACTAGCTACTGTTCAGGAATGGAAGTTTTTATCTCAGCTCTTTTTCTTTATACAAATGAATCTAGTTTCTTTAACTCTCTCCTAAACTTGGGAAAGTGCCAAAAGAAGTGAACTAAGTGATTTGGGTCCCTGTTAAATTATGAAAGGAAGAAATTAAACCTTCATTTTACAGATGAGGACACTAAGGCTTAGAAATTGACCATCCTGGGGCGCCTGGGTGGCTCAGTTGGTTAAGCAACTGCCTTCGGCTCAGGTCATGATCCTGGAGTCCCGGGATCGAGTCCCACATCGGGCTCCCTGCTCAGCAGGGAGTCTGCTCCTCCCTCTCATGCTCTCTGTCTCTCATTGTCTCTCTCGCAAATAAATACAATCTTAAAGAAAGAAATTGACCAACTTGTCCAGAGTCACACAGATAGTGAGGAGTAGATCATGTGGCTCCCTTCTCTGGTCAGAATGGTTGCTGCTGAGTATTTACAGCAGTCTTTCTACACGTAGAAGGGTTCCATCTTCATCTGTGGGAGTTGGTCTAAAACTCTCGTGCCTTGGGACACAAAATATGATAGCAATGAGTCTAATAATGGTCTAAGTACCTATTTTAAAATCTTTATATTCTGTTTCTATAATTCTTTTTTTTTTCTTTTTTTTAAAGATTTTTATTTATTTGACAGAGAGAGACATAGCGAGAGAGGGAACACAAGCAGGGGGAGTGAGAGAGGGAGAAGCAGGCTTCCCGTGGAGCAGGGAGCCCGATGCAGGGCTCTATCCCAGGACCCTGGGAGACGTAAGGCAGACGCTTAACGACTGAGCCACCCAGGCGCCCCTGTTTCTATAATTCTGATGTGAATAGAGAAGAACAAGAATCATCCTCTAACATGAATACATATAAATGAGAACACATTAATATGTTCTCTTCCCTTTATCCTTACAAATAGTTGCTTTTCTCTGAAGTGAAATGTAAGTGGAGACTAATACATCATTTCCACATCTTGTAGGCTCATTTAGCTGGACCTCAGGTCCCAGGGAGAGAGAGAGCCCACCAGGGCCTTGGGCTCTGAGCCTTGATGACCAGTAGCCAGCCCAGCTCTGCCAGCCATCAGGGCCTCAGAACACAGGATTTGGTGGAGGGACTGCCCAGTCTCCTGGAAATGTTGAACATGGGAGAGACCTAGGAGAGTTTTGCCCTTGAAGTAGGAAACTGAACACTTGTATTCCTTTTGGACACAGGTAGAAGATAATGAAGTAAAATTATCTGAGAAAACCCAGCAAGCAGTGAAGGTAAGCAGCCTTCTTATCCTCAGTGTTAACATTGTATCAAAATGAAATGTAAACAGTTTATGAAGATAACTAGAATATTTCATTTTAGGGCTAATCTGAAGAATATGTTCCTCTTTGTCTCAATTCCTGTTTGCATTCTTCCCCTCCCAGCAGAGCTTTAGAAATAACTATTTAATGGGGTACACAGAGGGATTTGTTCTGCCATTTTGGCCTTTTGATGTGTTTTTTTTAATCTCCCAGTACTATTAAAAGCAGATCTCAGATTGGCCTAGACATATAGAACTGAGAGGTCAAGGCTTTAGGCCAAGGAGAGCTGCTTCCAGTTGCTAGAAATCCACTGCGAGATGAACGAGCATAGCAGGCTTTGGTGCCTGGACTCGGAGAGGACCTTACAAGTTAAAAATGCCTGTAACATGACAAAGAGCTAGGCAATGCCAAAGGCATGGAAGAAGTTGGGTCTATGTGAGGCTGACTAAGCAGCTTTTGTAGACAGACAAATGGGCAGGACTTTTGATTCTGTGAAAATTTATGCTATAAATTGTCTGCTCTTTGTGATTGTTTTTAAAGGGGGATGCCTGTTTCCTGGGTACTTTTCTAACAGGAGGAGAAGGAGCATATCTTTATTCCAGCAATCCACATTCTTGGCCTGAGGAAGGTGAGCCAGCTATTACTTTTCTTTTTTTTTTTTTTAAGATTTTATTTATTATTTGAGACACAGAGATAGAGAGAGAGAGCATGAGCAGGGGGCGAGACAGAGGGAGAGGGAGAAGCAGGCTCCCCGCTGAGCCAGGAGCCCGACGCGGGGCTCGATCCCAGGACCCTGGGATCAGGACCTGAGCCGAAGGCAGACACTTAACCATCTGAGCCATCCAGGCGCCCCTGGCTATTACTTTTCTATTCTCAACTGTGTCTGGATCCCTCTTTGCAAGTATTGGCATGGATGTTGTGATTAGTAATGCATCTGATATTTGAAAAGACTTGTTGGTGTAGAAGTGTTTTCTTATGGCTTTTCTCCTTTTATCCATCCATTTTGCAGATGAAGAAACTTGTGCTAGGAAGGGATGGCCCCAGAACCACAGTCTGGTCCTCTTCTTGCCGCCTGAGGATTGTTCTCAGAATAGGCTGGAGCGGCAGCGTGTCCAGAAATAGAATTTGTGGACCTAAACAAGTCTGGATTCATTTTCTATTGCTGTATAACAAATTACCACAAATTTAGTAGCTTAAAACACACATTTACTATTTCACAGTTCTGTAAGTCAGAAGTCTAGGTAGACTTGGCTGGATTCATGTTAGGTTCTCTGAAGTTAAGGTGTCAGTCAGACTAGGCTCTTATCTGGAGACTCTGGGGAAGAATTCACTCCCAAGCTCATTTAGATTATCAGCAGAATTCAGTTCTTTCTGATTGTAGGACTGAGGTCCCCATCTTATTGCTAGCTGTCAGCCAGGACCATGCTTAGCTCCTTCTCCCAGAGGTCCCTGCCCTGTGACAGCCCTCCCCCATCTCAGCAATGAAACCTCCCTTGTGTTGTTGAATCTCTCTTACCCTTTGGATCTGTCTAAATTCCTTTTCTATACCAGCCAGAGAAAACTCTGCTTATAAAGAACTGCTTGTGATTAGAGGAAGCCCACTCAAATAATGTTCCTTTTGCCATATAACATTACATGAACACAGGAGTAACATCAGAAGATGAAGGTCATGGGAGCCATCTTGAATTTCTGCCCACCACGGTCTACCCCCTGGCCTCCCATTCATGTCCCTCCCACATGCAAAATACAATCACCCCTTCCCAAGGGCCCCATCTCATTATGGTAACAGTTCAAAGTCCCAGATCTCACTAGCTCAAAAATCCAAAATCTCATCGTCAAGATCATCTAAATCAGATGTAGATAAGGCTCTGGCTTTTAATCCATGAAGTACAACTCCTGAACAGAAGTCTTCTCTAGGTGTGGCCCCGTGAAACTAATGAGACAAGTCACCTGCCCCTCTCTCCCAACACCCAGGGTGGCCCTGACATAGAATAATATAGACATTCATCTTCAGAAAGGACGGGGTGGGGGGTGGAAAATAAAAAGGAGTCATCAGCCTGAAGTAGCTTTGAAATCCAGCTGGGCAAACTCCAGGGTCTGGATTAGGTTTCAAGGCCTGGGAATAGTCCACCATGGCTCTTATCTCTGCCACCTGGGCTCTTGGTTTCACCCTCTAAACTCTTAGTTTTCCCCTCTAAACTTGTGGCTACACCTCGGTCATCCTTCCTTTTTCACAAAGGTAGCACTTTGTAGGTGAGTTTTATCAGCCTGCTTCTTGCCGATAGCATTTGGGGGTTCAATAGTCGCCTTTGATTTCATATTCTCTCTCTGTCCCTTTCAGTATATTTCTGCTGACCTAAGATTCTCAAAAACCTTGTTGGTTTTGCATGGATTTCATGGAGATTCATTCTGTGCTCCTTTTTGGTTTCCTCAAAATAACATTTTCTTAGGAGTCCTGTTCTTTCCCTGGTTGATATAGCCATCTTGTGGAAGAAGAGTTGTGACTTACTCCACAAATTTCTCAGCCTCTACTGAGCAAATCCCCTTCCTGGATAATTTGCTCTTCTTGAAAATATTCTGTCCAGTGGCAGATTCCTCTCCCTATTCTCAGATCACTGGTTCAGCTTCTGCTCCTCCATTCATGAGGAGACAAAGCACAAGGAGGTTTGGGGCTCCACAAAATGCCGGGTAGTAAGTAATAGCATTTAGTATTGTGCCTGTGCTACAGCCCCTGCCTGCATTTGTGCTTCTCCAGATCCCGGTACAGAAGACCAGAGTCAGGAACCTGTGGAAGGCAGGGAGTATGTGACAGTGCTGCTAGCCTTGGGGCAAGATTGCAGAGTGTTTCAGAAGCGGGTTGTAGAGGCAACACAGAGGTGGTTGTGTTCTGTCATAGTTGAGCCAGTTATAATATTTAGCAAGGATATTAGCCAAAATTAGTTTGCACCTTCTTAGCAAAGAGCCTTGTTAGAAAAGTAATCTTACGCTGTATTGAGTTACCCAGCAAGATTCATTGTATCCTGAGGTCTCTACACAAAGGGCACAGCCAGGGATTTCTGAAGCCCTATTCGTCATACTCTTTTGAGAGCACACTCTTAGTTTCTGAAGGAAATGCAGTTTGAATTAGGAGGTGGTTTTCTGAGGCAGGAAAATTAAATAGGAACAGAGAATTTGAGCAGGAATCTCCTCTGGCTATTTGTTAAGCTTTCTGCCACTTTGGGGCTTAGATCAAGTGGTGCTTGAAGTTTATACCACTTAAGGTTCTTTCAAGGAAAATAACACAAAACGGTTAGGGCTCTTCTGAGGGCTTTGGAAGGGGGCTTGGGCAGGTGAGGGGTTCTGAAGTTTAAGCGTCATTAGTGTCAGTAAATCTGTCTCTACTTGAGACTATGATGAGCTTGAAACTCATCCGTTCCCATTCCCTAAAGGCATTTAAAAAGCTCTTCAGCATGCATTATCTTAATTGAGCTTCATATCCCGAGCCCCATAGGTGAAAACTTGCCTGACGTTATAATGCAAGTTCACAGCAGGTCTGGAGGGTAGTCCAGGTCTTCTGATTCTCAGTCCAGGGTTGGCCCTTCGAACTACATATAGATAAGAATAGTACTTCTTTACTTTGAAATGCTTCCAGCACAGGAACCTTTTTCTTCCCCAGTTAGTGGCTTCTGCTATCACAGGACTTCTTGCTATGCAGGTTCCTATTCATTTATGTCCTTCATGTGCCCTTCTCTTCCCCACCCTGCTGACCTTGGTCAGGCAGGCTGCCCAGCCCCTAATCCTCAGGAGCCCGCTTTAGAGTTTTACCACATATGCCTATATCCCTAAACAATGTCTTGGTTTTGAGTGTAATACAAATATAATCACACTGTGTGTTCTTCTGGGACTTGCTTTTTTTGCTCACTATTCTTTTCCTAAGATTCATCCAGATTGTTTTGGATAGCCATATAGCTCATTCACTTTCATGGCTCCATGGGATTCCTTTGTATGAAAATGTGCTATTTATTCTTTGGACTGTTGATGGACATTTGGGGTTTATAGTTTTTTTTGCTATTGCAGACAGTCCTGTCATGAGTATTTTTGTACGTGTCTCCTGGTGCACATGGATGGCACCAGGAAGGTGCCTTAAATCACAGCCTTATTGCTGTATAATAATTGACATCTGTTGTCTCAGTCTCCTGACTTTCCTGTTGCATTCTGGCTAGTTGGACCAGCCAGCTCTGACATCTCTGGCTAGTCAGTATGTTGGCATTCCCTGAACGTTTGCTACTTTGATTGCTGTCTTTTTTTTTATATCCCTGCCTACAAAATTTTCTGTGCTTTGCCTCAAAGTCAGCCCCTCTCCCGTGTAAGAGTTTTGTACACCATGGAACTAGAGGGGAGGTCAAGTGAGTAGCCCCTGGCTGAAACACCAGATTTCCACAGTTCTCACCAAGCTTCAGTAGAATTTCTCAAATAAATGCTTCTCAGTTTTATTGTACAACTTTGGTCCATTACCAGAGTCCTTAAATAGTTGTCTTAACAATTAGACCAGTTTCATCACTGTTTTCTGGGGAGAGGATCTTCACAGCCATTTCAGAAGTCCCACCCCTTGGGTTTTGAAAGATATTTTCACTTGGTAAAGATTCTAGATCAATAGTTCGTTTGTTCATTCCTTCCTTCCTTCCTTCCTTCCTTTCTTTTCTTTCTCTCTTTTCCTCTCTTTCTTTCTTTCTGTCTTTTTTTTTTTTTTAAGATTTTATTTATTTATTTGAGAGAGAGAGAATGAGAGAGAGCACATGAGAGGGAGGAGGGTCAGAGGGAGAAGCAGACTCCCCGCCGAGCAGGGAGCCCGATGCAGGACTCTATCCAGGGACTCCAGGATCATGACCTGAGCCGAAGGCAGTCGCTCAACCAACTGAGCCACCCAGGCGCCCTTTCTTTCTTTCTTTCTTTCTGTCTTTCTTTCTTTCTTTCTTTCTGTCTTTCTGTCTTTCTGTCTTTCTTTCTTAAGTAAGCTCTGTCCCATCATGGGGCTCCTCAAGACACCAACATCAAGAGTTGCTGACTGAGCCAGTCAGACACCCCAGCAGTTTCCTACTTTCTGGAAAGGTGTTGCTCTGCTCCACTATCTTCTCAGTTGCACCATTCCTGAGCAGAAATCCACTGCCATCCTTATCTTTGTTCCTTCTACAGAAGTTACCTTTTTTTCACTCCAGCTGCTTTTGAGATTTTCTTTAAAGTTTTTTTTTATTTATTTCAGAGAGAGAGAGAGTGTGTGTGCATGCATGAGTGGGGGGAGGGCAGAGGGAGAGAGAGAATCTCAAACAGACTCCACACTAAGCACAGAGCCCAACACAGGGCTCAATCTCATGACCCTGAGATCATGACCTGAGCTGAAATCAAGAGTTGGACACTCAGGGGCACCTGGGTGGCTCAGTCGGTTAAGCGTCTGCCTTTGGCTCAGGTCATGATCTCAGGGTCCTGGAATCAAGTTCCTCATCAGGCTCCTTGCTCAGCAGGGAGCCTGCTTCTCCCTCTGTCTGCTGCTCCCCCTGCTCATGCTCTCGCTCTCTCTGACAAATAAATAAATAAAATCTTAAAAAAAAAAAAAAAGAGTTGGACACTTAACCAACTGAGCCACCCAGGCAACCCAGTTTTCTTTCTTTCTATCACAGATATTAAGCAATTTTATTTTTATATGAGTTGTTATGTTTTTTTCCATGTTCCTTGTGCTTGGAATTCATTTTGCTTCTTCAATGGATGGATTCAGTTTTCCTCAAATTAGGAGTATTTTTAGCCTTTTTTTTTTTTTTTTTTTTTTTTAGTTTTTCCCCTCCTCCCTCCTATTCCGGGCCTCCAGTTACATATCTTTTCTGTCTGAAATTGCCCTACAGCCCCCTGTTGCTCTGTACAATTATTTTCAGTCTTTTTTCTCATCGTGTTTCATTTTGCATAGTTTCTACTTGTATGTATTCTAATTTACTAACCTCTACTGCATTGTCGTTATGAGTTTGTTAAATTAACATTTGTGAAGTGGAGCGCAGGGTACTGAATGGTGAGCCAGGTTCAACAAAAGACCACAAAAGAAACTGAAATAGAAAATTTTATTTCTCACAAGTCCTGGAGGAAGTACAGGGCAATGGCATGCCTCATGCCTGCAGGGCACACAGGAGGGTCAAAGCAGAGTGCAGACAGAAGAGAGTGGCAGGACCTGGGGCACATGCCTTTATTAGGGTTTGTGGGTAGAGTGCTTCGGGTTTCCCAGGCTAAGGCCAGATTGGTCACTTCAAACCAGAAGAGCAGGGTTTTGGTAAACTCCACAGGAGTTTTCTCTAAGGGGTATATAAGGGGACGGCCCTAGAAGGCAGGGGAGACCTGATCACAAGGGCTGTTGGGGAAGTCATGTCAGGAACTTAAATCTTCTTGTGACTCTGCAGGCTGCTACATAGGGCTTGTGTGAGGGGCCAGTGTCATTTTAAGCACCACCCTCCCCCGCCCCCAAGCCGCTTGGCCAAACAAAATGTATGTGGGGGCAGCAGTACCCTGGAGTAGCTTAAACTTCCACAACTGTCTAATATTCATCTCATTTAGTGTATTTTTCTTCTCAGACATTGTATTTTTCATCTATGGAAGTTTGATTTACATTATTTTTTACATCTTTCATGTCTCAAGTTAACATGGTTCAGTCTTCTGGCTTCTTGAACACATGGGATACAGTTATAATAATTGTTTTAATATATTTTTCTTATAGTCTTATCATCTGGCCTTGCTTTTAAGCTTTATTAGCCAGGAGACAGAACAGCATTTAATTTAGGGCTAATTTTACCCCACTGCTGAGGCAGAATCCTTCTGAATATTCTACCTGACATCCTTGTGAAGTACGAGGTTTTCTACTGTGGCTGGTGGGAATGGGCAGAAAGTCTCATTCAAGGTATGGGTTGATGTTCATTGTTTTACGTAGGAATATCCAGTTTTTCCAGTACCATTTATTGAAAAGGCTCTCCTTTTTCTTTGATCTGTCTGTGCACCTTTGTTGAATATCAGTTGACTGTATATTTACTATTTCCTACAGGCCTCCATGAATGGTTGGCACTCAAGCAGCTCCTTCATTGTCCCTGTGGTGATTTACAGATTGCAGAGTGTTTTTTTCCACTGGGCAGAGATTGTTCAACAGTGAGAAACAGGGGCACTGTAGTGGACACATCTGGTAATCAAGCTGAGTCCTGCCTTCTTATGATGGGAAGGCCCAGGCAGCAGTCATCTGCTATCTGCTGACTTCATTCTAAACCCTCTTGTGTATTCCCTTGTGTCCACATGAAGCTAGTCAAGGACTCTTGAGACGAGAAAGTCTTCTGTAGCACTGAATGTGAATGAGCTGTGCAGCTGCATATTACCTCCAACATGGATGACTCAGGAACAGATGTCAAGAGTATTAAATCACAGAAGGACACATGTATTAAGATTCTATTTATATGAAAACAAAACAGACGAGACCAAATAATATATGGTTTATAGATACATTGAAGTATGATAAAACTATACAGAATTCGGGATGTTGGTTCCCTCTGGGTAGAAAGAGGGCCATTGAGGAAGGACATTTGGGAGGCTTCAAAGGTACTAGTAATGCTTGATTTCTTAGGCTGAGTGTGGTGAGTGTACAAGCATCAAGATTGTGTTGTTACTCTTTTTCTTTAAGCCATATGTGTACATTTCACACACTGTCACATAGAATGAAAATCATCCAGCCATTGCATCATACTTCCCCAACAAAGATAAATGTTCCCTCTTCACACAGGCTGGACCATTGGAGGTGTCTGAAGGAGGTAAAGCCAGATTCTTCATTGACACTTGGTGTCTTGTTTGCCCTTCTTTTGGACTCCTGGCGAGGCAGAGGTCAATCAAAGACAGAACCATGCCTTGGTCTCCTGTTGCTTCTTGGGTAGTGAGGGGGAACTTCCTCTTACCTTGGGTTTTTAGACTCACGGAATGGAGAAGGAATGACAGTGGCCTTTCAGTAAGGGCACCAGGATAAGACAAGGGGCCAAGGAGGGTGGCTCAGTTGGTTAAGGGTCTGCCTTCAGCTCAGGTCATGATCCTGGAGTCCTGGGATCGAGCCCCATGTCGGGCTCTCTGCTTAGTGGGGAGTCGGCTTCTCCCTTTCCCTCTGCCCCTCTCTGCTGTGCTCTTTCTCTCTCTCTCTCTCTCTCTCTCTCTCTCTCTCTCTCTCAACTAAATACATAAAATCTTAAAAAAAAAAAAAGACAAGGAGCCAAAGAGGTCTCCTCAGGAGTTGGTTACCGTGGTCACTGAGAAACCCCTGCAAAGGCATATCCCTTCAGACCGAAGTCTGACAGTCATGAATCCAGAGCGGATACTGGAAGTGTCATCACTTCAAGTGGATTAGGATCTAAGAGACCAGGTAACAGGCACTGGACTACCCAGTGAGTCACTTCAGTTATTTCATGTGTGCTCTGAGGATAAGGAAAGTTACCGCTTCCAGAGCCAGGCTGAGGCGTAGCTGCGACCCAAGATAGCCTTTCTGCACCAGAACTAAAATCAGCTTCCATTTACTGAGTTCCTGCCCTGGGCCAGGCCCCATAATGAGTGCTTTTCCAGCACTGCATTGTGAATTTCTGTCTTCCTCTTTTCCATTTTGTCTCGAGGCTTCAGAGTATAGAGAGAGAGGAAATGATTGAGCTGACCTCTCTCATCTGTGCTCTTTTCTGGAAGCTTTGGAAGGATGTTGTCCAGGAGGCCTTTGAGTGATACTGCGCTTGCTTCTGAGAAGCTTCATGTTAGAGCTACAGAGGTGGAGGGTGAGCCAAGGACCTGGAAGGGTACAGATAGTAAGCAGTAGTAGGAGAGCAGTTCTTACCGCCTAGTACCTTTTGACCCCTCTTTTTTCTATAAGCAGTAGATAGAGTTATCCTGTGGCTGGAATTGATGAGGTCATAGTGTGAGGAGAGTGCTGAAAATCTTGGCTGGGCCCTGGGGGAGCTGGTGGAGGAGCTAAGACAGCAGAGGAGGGACTGCAGACCGCACTGTGGGCCTCTTGAGGCTAAGAAGCAGAGAAGGCAGTCGGCAGATTAGCCATTTGGAGAGGGCAAAGGGGAAGAAGCCAGGTGAGAACTGAAGGGGCCCCGATGCCACAACACCTTGGCGCCCCCTACAGACCTCTGCTCTGTACCTGGCTCCACTGGAAGTGGTTCTGTGACTTTGAGAGAAATCTCTTTAAGCTTGTGTCCCCCCATCAGCCTGGTAAGAAGAAGATTACCTCTTGAAATTGTTGGGAAGGCAGAAAACTATAAGGGGTTTTCACTGCAATTAGTGTTGTTAGTAAACACTGAGCAGAATCTGTTCCCATCCCTTTCCCTGACAAATCCAAGATTAAAGCATGTCCTGTCCCGGAAGATCCACCCTGCATGTGGGTGAGAGGAAAGTCAGCAATTTCTGAGCAATCGGGGAAAAGTAGGGGACTGAGGCTTCAAAGGCTCAGTGATGTCAGAGGATGAGATCAGGGAGTGAGATAGCTAAAAGGCTGATGGGATGCTGTAGTCCGAGAGTAGGTTCTGGAGCGAAAGATTTCAGAGGTTGAGATGTCCTGGGTGCTGTTTTACTACTGTGGCATTGGGATTGAGGAGTAGTGAGCCCGGAATGGGGCGTGGGCCATCCCCCAATCTCTCAGAAGAGATGGACGGCTTGGCTGTGGAAGAGAAGACTGAGCACAAGTTGTGGCATGACTAGGAGGGCATAGAGGTGAGCAGTGAAGAGAAGAACGGGCTTGTGTTTCTGAGGGAATGAAAGCATTGTGCCAGCATGGAAGGGAATGGTCTGGGAACAGCCATGAGGAACCTTGGCTGTGATACAAGATGAGGCTGGGTCGTGGGTAGCCTCTACTCAGGAGGGCCACAGGGCAAGGCTATGTGCAAAGGAGGTCGAGCACTACTTGTTAGAGGCTGTGAAGCTTACAGGGCTTGACCCTCGATGCCTTGAACTGGGCTGCTGCTGCCCCACGTGCTAAGGTTAGCATTATTTCCCTCTGACCGGTCATCTAGTTCTTCCATTGATACTCAGGCTCCAAATCTTCCTCTTGTACCTAAAAGCTGCCTCCACCTCCCCCACTTCTTCCCATGCCCCATTAACATGTACACACAAGCACACATACACACTAGGCCTCTCTGCCTCCTGAAACCCCACCTCCTCAGGAAGACTTCAACTTGAAGTCTCCAAAATTCCTCACCTTGGCCTTTGCTCTTCTTGTCCTTACAATCTCCAGAACTTTGGGGCTAACTTCCTAGTGCTACATCTCAAGGAATCAGTCCGTCTTCTTGTCTTCTGTCCTCTGTCTTAGCAGTTAGGTATTGATAACACTATTACCAAGCTTGTGCCTTGAACTCCAAGAAGTACTTTGTCTCTTCTACAGTTGTGAAAACAAAGAAAGAAAGGCTATTAAAGAACAGAAAGGATATAGCTTGGACCAGCTCCAGAGAGCAGCTTTACCCAGCAGTTTTATGGGTACTCTGGGTGTTTCATTTAAGTCTCCAAAGCAAGCCCAGTCTTAACACCTGTCACCTTAGGTGTCTATCCTTTCTTTGGTCTGCCCCCTAGGGCCCATAATGAGCTATTCTGTATGACCTTGGCCGCCCAGGAAACAGCAGCTCTCCTTGGACCTGAATCCTTGAACTGAGGAAGCCACATCCATTGTCCACATCCCACCCATCTTGTTCTTGTGAATGTAGAGCAGCAGGCCTCTAGTGTCTATAGAATCCCCTATTATCTAACTCAGATGTTCCTTTGCTGGGCACAGGGACCCTTAGGTCCCTTCATCAGTCCTTTACCTGAGTCCCTAGTGCTCCTTGCTGGGCTTTTAGTGAGGGATGTGGTAGTCTCTTTAGAGCCAAGCCAGCTTCTGCCAAAATAGGAGAAAGAAGAGTCTATAAACTCAGTGGTAGAGCAGACATACCCAAAGTCTTTTTCAGTCTGTTTCCCTGGAAGACACCCACAAGTGAATGTGAATTTTGCCTCTCTCCTAGCAGCTGATAACTTATTCACTTGTTTTTTTCTAATTCTTATGCAAAGACTGTGATGCCTCATTTATCTCTGAAGCTTCAGGAGTGTACATTGGCTTCCCCAGAGCACAGGACTCAGCATAAAAACCGTGTAACTTAAGCATTACAGGTACTAGTCTCTAGTTACCAGTGTGGTGTCCCCTGGCACCTGCAAGGACACTGGGATCTGGCCCCCAGGGTCCAGCCCTCCAGCTCTGACCAGCTCTCTTTTCCTTCCAGGGAAAGTGCAATTCTTCTCTAGTGGTCTTCTGTTTTCTCACCGTCATCACGGAAGTATCGTCCTTTCCAAGGATCACATGAATGCCATTTCCTTCTATGATGGGGTAGGTGTTTTATCAGTCCATGGCTTTGTTGTTCAGAAGGATACTCAACACTTCTGAGACAAAAACCACATAACTCCCTGTCCCTGCTCCACCACCGTGGGACAGGATGTCAGGAACCAGCATTGCCCTTGAGGCAGGCAGGCAGGGAGTTCATGGAGAGGCCTGTCCAATTGTCAACCTCACTGCTCCGTAAAGGGCTTAGCTAGATAAGAGTTCTGGGTCAGGAGGGCTACCCATGCCCAATTAACTCATCCCAAAGAGGACCAGAAAGTAGGCTGAAGAAGGCCTTAAATGGCCCCCCTCCCGCCCAGGGACACAAAGGCTCACCCACTTAAGAACTGGAAAGAAGCTGTTCCTCTAACGTTGATGGGGCTCTGTTCATCCATTAGCGTGAGAAAGAATTATAAGTGAGCCAGAGAGAAGAGAAATGGCTCACTTTCCCCATGAGGGCTCAGCCCCACCCCCCTGACACACCCAGACTTCCCCTCCACCTCTGTGAAAGTTACACCCCCAGAACCACCCTTTAACTTCACCAGTTTGTTTAACACTTTCTGCTCCCCTTACAAGGAAGAAGGCAACTATGAGTTCTCCCTAGGCTTTTCTCCTGGCCACGGCACAACTCATCTCAGTATGACACTAGAGTGGAGGGCAGGCCCGCTACTGTGTTTGGTTTCAGCCTCAAAACCAGCCTGTTTGGGAGTCAAGACAGAGACTAGGTGAGGTGGTATGGTCAGGTGGCTCAGAAAATAAGTTCTGTGAACAATTCAGAGAAAATTCTTTCTGCCACATAGAACCTGCTGCCTTGAAGGGTGTTCAAAAGTGCAAGCAGGCCAACAAGACAGAATGGATGGCGTTATTAGATGAAAACGTTGATGAAGGAAGAAAAGATGAATCGTTCAAGTGCTGGGACAATAAGTTAGCTAACTTGGGGCAGGGGGGAATGGATTCTTACCTCATATCAAAAATCAAAATAAACTTCTGATAGATTAAATATTTTAAATATTTTTAAGTTTCACCAGAAGAAAGAGGAATATAAAAATTTTCCAGAGACAGGAAAACTTTGTAAGCTTAGAAATGATACAAGAAATTCTAAAGGAAAAGTCTGTCAGATTTGACCACTTAAGGATTTTAAATATTTTTGCCAACAATTTAATTTATTGACGTATACTTTAAATACAATTAACTATATCCATTTAAAGTTTTGACAGATGTATACACTCATGAAACCACTGTCACAATCAAGATACAGACAACTTTCATCACCCCTAAAGTTTTCTAATGCCCTTTGCAATTCCTCTTTCCCTCCACTTCTGGCTTTCCGTCACTGTAAATCAGTTTGCAGTTCTAAAATGTTATATAAACGGGGGTGCCTCGGGTGGCTTAGTTAAGTGTCCAACTCTTGATTTCAGCTCAGGTCATGATCCCAGGGTTCTGGGATCGAGCCCCACATCCGGCTCCCTGCTAGGCGGGGAGCCTGCTTCTCCCTCTCCCACTTCCCCTGCTTGTGTTCCATCTCTCTCTGTCTCTGTCAAATAAATAAATAAAATCTTTAAAAAAAAAAAAATTAAAAAGAAATGAAAGAAGTTCTAGATAAATGAGAAGACATCCCATGTTCGTGGATAGGAAGACTTAACATTGTTAAGACCACAATTCTACCAAAGCAGTCTACAGATTCAATGCAATTCCTATCAAAATTCAATGACATTTTTTACAGAAGTAGAAAAACCCATCCTGAAATTCATATGAATCTTAGGGTATCCCCAAGTAGCCAAAATAATCTTAAAAAAGAACAGAGTTGGAAAACTCACACTTCCTGATTTCAAAACTTACTACAAACCTATAGTGATTAAACAACAGTGTGGTATTGGCATAAAGTCAGATACATAGACCAATGGAATAAAATAGCCCAGAAATCAACCTTCACATATGTAGCCAAATGATTTTTAACAAGGGTGCCAAGATCATTCAAAGGTCTTTTCCACAAATGGTGCTGGGAAAATTAGACATCCACATGTAAAATAACGAAGTTAGATCCTTACTTTATGCCATATACAAAAAATTAATTCAAATTAGGCCTAAATGGAGCATAGGCCTAAATGTTTTTTGTTTTTTGTTTTTTTTAATTTTTTTTTATTGTTATGTTAATCCCCATACATTACATCATTAGTTTTAGATAGAGCATAGGCCTAAATGTAAGAGCCAACACTATTAAACTCTTAGAAGAAAACATAGGAGCCATTTGCAACGATGTGGATGGAACTGGAGGGTATTATGCTAAACGAAATAAGTCAATCAGAGAAAGACAATTATCATATGATCTCACTGATATGCGGAACTTAAGAAACAAGGCAGAGCATCATAGGGAAAGAGAGGAAAAAATGAAACAAGACGAAACCAGAGAGGGAGACAAACCATAAGAGACTCTTAATCTCAGGAAACAAACTGAGGGCTGCTGGAATGGTGGGGGGTGGAAGGGATGGGGTGGCTGGGTGATGGACATTGAGGAGGGTGTGTGTTGTGGTGAGCACTCTGAATTGTGTAAGACTGATGAATCACAGTCCTGTACCCCTGAAACAAATAATACATTATATGTTAATAATAATAATAAAAAAAACCCATAGGAGTAAAGTCCTCGTGACCTTGGAGTAGGCAATGATTTCTTGGATTATAACACCAAAAACACAGACAACAAAAGAAAAAATATATAAATTGGACTTCATCAAAATTGAAAACTTCTGTGCATCAAAATACAGTATCAAGAAAGTAAAAACAACCCACAAAATGGGAGAAAATATTTACAAATCATGGGTCGCCTGGCTGGCTCAGTAGAGCATGTGACTCTCAATTCTGGGGTCGTGAGTTCAAGCCCCATGTTGGGTATAGAGATAACTTTTTAAAAGAATCGTATATCGGGGCGCCTGGGTGGCTCAGTCAGTTGGGCATCCAACTCTTGATTTCAGCTCAGGTCATGATCTCAGGGTTGTGAAATTGAGCCCCACATTGGTCTCTGTGCTTGGTGGGGAGTCGGCTTAAGATTTCTCTCTCTCCCTCTTCCCTCCCCCTGCTAAAATAAATAAATCTTTTTTAAAAAATCATGTATCTGATTAGGGATTGATACTACAGAAAGAATTTTAAGATGACATTTTCAGTTTAGGAGAAAAGACCCTTATACTTCTGTATCTCCCTTAACTGGGTATTAGAAAAGCACATCTATCATTGGGACCCCAGTACACCACATAATGTGAAAATAATTGCAGTGAAATTCGTCATATGTGTCCTGACAATAATTGTGAGGGCTAGTGTCATGCTAGTGGCTTTTCTCACTGATGCTCCATCTTTTTCTCTTTAGGATTCCACAAGTGTTGTTGCTGCCCTTCTGATAGACTTCAAAAGCTCGTTGCTTCCTCATCTCCCAATTCATTTCCATGGATCAAGCAATTTTCTGATGATTGCCCTTTTCCCCAAATCAAAGATATACCAAGCATTTTACTCAGAGGTAACACCAATCATTAGTCTGCAAAACAAATACTACTTTTTTTTCCTTAGGAGTTTAGATGGTAAGGCCACATCTCAGGGCTAAGAGTGAGGTGATGAGAGGCAGAGCTGGGAGGGCTGGTGGAGATGGCTGCTTCTAATCCCCTTGGGTCCTTGAATGGTGCTTTTGCCATTGAGAGATGAGAACCTAAAGGAACTGAACAGAAGGCTTTTTAGCTGCTAAGACAAATCTTCTTTGTCCCTTTAAATCCTAATTAGACTCATTTTTCTTTTAGCTACTTTATTGAATTCTTTGGCCCTACCTAATGGATCAGAGCTCTCTACCCCACCCTAGTCTCTCCCTTCCCATGGTTCACAGGCCCTCCCCTTGTGAATGGTCCCACCTGGCAGGCTGCATGTTATAGGCACTCGGTATAGATTGCATGAGGGGGAGCTTACCAAGAATTATACAACCCACTTAGAGACCAAGCAATAGCCAAAGTTAAACACATGGCCAGCCTCATGACTGGTGGAAAATGTTCAGAAAGGTCTGATTGTCGCAGCCTGTGAGGAGACTGTCCCTCTCTCAGGGCAGATTGACCGAACATGGAAGAGAGAGGAGCTGGCCTGGCTGCAGAGTGGCATCTCAGCCTAGTCCATGTGCTGGTCCTCCCTACCTCTTTGTGCTTGTCCTTTCAATCCAGGAACACAGAGAGAGAGCCCTTTACATTCTCTTCAGCCATCCCTCTGCCCCTAGGCAGGACTTGCGTGAACCGCTCCTTCTTCTGGTCCTGTCCCCAGGGAAGAACGTGCCCCTACTGCCAGAACAGTGTTACCTGACACCTTACTCCGTACTTCCTGGCCTCTGAAGGAGCAGAGTCCCTGGGAGAGGAACCCAGAAAGAAATTCTAGTTTTGAAAAATACAGAACAAAATTGCTGCAGGCCTCTATTTTTGAAACAAACTTGTTTGTTATGATGGTGTTTCTCTGTACTGACAGTCTAGATTTTCAACAACCATCAAATCCCCATGTGGATTCCATATCCTGTTGTTGGGTTTAAAGTGTTCTTTGCTCAAATTCTGTTTTGTTTAGGTCTTCTCCCCCTGGCAACAGCAGGCCAACTCAGGGCTGTCTTTAAAAGTGATCCAGGAAGATGGATTATCTGTGGAACAAAAGAGATTGTAAGTGGCTGCCTTCAGTGTTTATGCTTGTTTCCCGAAGCTGTGTGTGTCTGCTGTCTCTGCAGGACAACTTACGTTATGTAACACAGGGGTCTTGGCTTCTGAAAGGGCCAGTACAGTCATTTCAGCGCTTCCCTTGCAGGTAGCCAGTGCCCTTGGGGAAATAGAAGTCAAGAGAGATGAAATCCACCAAGAATCAGAAACCCATAATATTACCAAGGGTTTCAGGTGAACCTTCCTCTGTGGGCACACCCGTCCTCACACACTAATGCTGCATTGTGTTCCAAGTCAGTGAGATGCTTGTTTTGGAAGTGTTGACTGTGTCACAGGACTCTGGCTTGAAAGCATCAGAACAAGTTATGTAAAGTATGTGTGCTGTAGGGAGATGGAGTTCTAATCTATGAACTTTTGATATTCCAGACACTCCAATGCCCAGAAGCTCTTCAGTGTCCTGGGCCATTCTGCTGGGGAGAAACAGAGTCCTCTAAAGCTACTCCCAGCCAAACTTCCAGAGCTAGACTGGTGAGCTCCAGTTTTCTGTTTATAGATGTTTAATGTTGTAGCTTTTGAAATGTCGGAAACCTCAGTGTTGGTCCTTTCTAAGCTCCTTTTTCTTCATAGCTTCTTAGGGATCAGTGTAAAAGGTAGTAGTGACACCATGTACAATTTTATTCTGTGGAGTGAATCTCTCTAAGGTTTCTTTTTTAGCAATTAAATGAGTTTCTCATGTGAAAGAGAACATTCAGGCAAGGCTGGTGATGGTAACATAATAGCATTGTCTTTGTTTTTCTAGGTTTCTTCAGCATTTCGCCATCAGCAGCATTAGTCAGGAGCCTGTGATGAGGACCCATCTCCCTGTCCTGCTGCAGCAAGCTGAAATCAATCCTACTTACCGAGTAGAAAATGACAAGGTACAGCAGCTCAGCAAATATGCTGGGAATTCACAGGAAGATAATCCCAATAGGCTGCCCTTGGATCTTCTGTGTCAGTTAACAAAAAGAGCTCAAGCAGAGTCCCTTTCATAAGACTCTCCACCTCCTAGGATACTGATAGAATAATACACATGAAACCTGCTCTATGTAGTGAGTGTGTACAGGCATCTGCAGTGACCCCAGCCAAGCCCAACAGCAGCCATAAAGCCCTGGCCCCTTGCCGTGCCTCCCCTGGCTTCTCTATGTCTTTCAAATTCTTGCTCAGTGCTCTCGTGCCATCAGCTCTTTCTGTCTGTGACAAGGCCTTACCTGGCAGTGGGTTACACATTGAGCTTAATAAGAGGAAGGGCCTTATTAGTTGGGCCTTGCTGGCATCACCAGGGTAAGGTGATATTTTATAAACCTTGTCTTCCCAAGAGTAGATTTTAATCCGCTCCCATCTCACATGCCCCTCCTCATTACCCCTCCCACCATTTCTTCAGAACCAAATGTCATAATACGCTCAGGGCATTATTTATATGCAAACCTAGAAGATACTCAGCTGCAAAAGATAATAGGAGCACTAAGCAATTAGAAGCCTTGATTTTCCCTTAGGCAAGAGTTTAAAAATAAAATGCCTACCTCTTATATTTTATTAAAAGGCTGCTGTAGGACAGGCCTTAAAGTAAGATGGTGTCTGGATATAAGCACATGTGCTGTGATTTGAGAGGCAGGGGCCTGGGCGATGAGGAATAGGAACCAAGGTGAGGAGGAGGATAAACAAAAAGTTACATGGAGTACTGCATGCAGGAGCAGAAAGGGATACAGGGTAGGGGCCTGGTCAGAGGGGAGGAAGGAGAACTGGTTCCCAGAAAAGAGGAGGGTTCCCTCTGCTGATGTAACCAGCTCAAGTGATAAGTGCCACCAAGCTGAGCTTTAGTCTAAGTTATCTGTGACCAGGCCTCTTCCCAGTGAGTCTTGTGTATTGTGAAAGAAAACACATGCTATGTCATTTACATCAATACCATTCAGTGATTACCTGGTTCCTTTCCTCCCCTGCTCGACCTCTGCTCTGTCAGGGGATTTCTTCAAGTTGTTTCGGAATACATACCTGCAGAGGGCCCTGTTTTCATTTGATTGTGTGCTACGGCTAGGACAGTTCAGCCTGCTCCTCTTCTCCTAGTCAAGACTCAGGAGTGCTTCCTACACCCCGTTTGTTTCCTTAGCTCAGGCCATGCAGTTTGGACGGATTGGGAAGCCAGGCGGAAATATCCCCATGCCACTCCTCTCCTTCGCTGAGCTTACTTACCACACCAGTTTTTTAGCCCATGACATTTTGTCTCAGACCTCCTTTCTGCCCAGTGTTTTCCGTTGTATTTTAACTGATCTAGTCAAACCTGCTCCATGGAAATTGTATTAGTAACACTACATTTTATATGGTGTTTGCTATGTGCCACACACTGTTCTAAGCACTTATATATTAACACACACATATATTAACTCAGTTAATCATCACATCCACCCTGCAAGATAGGTTCTGTTGTTAGCCCAAGGTCACATAGCTAGGTGAGTGCTGGTGCCTAGGTTCAGACCCACAGAACCTGGCTCCAGAAGTCAGTTCTCTTAACCTTTTACACAACGCCATCTCCCAGTTGGATGACAAACCCACATGACTTTTCTTTCATGTAGGTAATTATCAGCATTGTAACTGGTCTCCCAGGCTGTCATGCTAGCGAGCTCTGTGCTTTTCTGGTCACTCTGCATAAGGAATATGGCAGGTTAGTATGGCTGCCGCCTTTGCTTTGGGGAAAGGGATTCTGTGCCTGGGCCCCATAGGCACTGGGAGACCTTCAGCATGTACTGGCCTTTGGTGTGACTGGTATCAGCACGGTAGCCATCCATCCATTTAACACGTTTGTACTGAGCACTTCTGTGTGCCAGGCACTGTTCTAAGTGTGGGTGACAGATGAACAAAACAGACTAGAAAGTCTCTGCCCTTGTGGAGCTTACATTCTAGTTTGGGAATACGATTAACCAGATAAAGTAGTATATTAGCTAGTGAAAAGTGCTATGGAGAAAACAAAGTAGAGAAGGGTGTAGGGAATTTGAGCTGGGGGAAGGATTGCAGTTTTAAATTGGGTGCTCAGGGAAGACCTCACTGAGAAGGGGACATTTCAGCAGAGGCCTGAGGAAATGAGGAGTGAACCTTTGGAAATCTGGGAACAAGCACTGTAGCAGCAGAACCAGCACAGGCAAAGGCCTGGGAGTATGCCCCGTCAGCAGGGCCATTCAGGACGAGAGTAGTTAGAACTTGGGAGCTGGTAGATGTGATCCATCCCTGACCACAAGGGGACTGCGTCAGTTCCAGTGCAGCTGGGACATGTCGGCTTAGGGGAATTGGGGAAATCATTCATCCATTACGTTCATATGGCCAGCAGATTACTAAACAACCCTGGCTAACTGAACAGACATTTAATATCTAGTTAGTCTACCTCAAAGTAAGGCATCTTGCAGGAGGCCATAGGGAATGGAGAAGGTGGAAATCACCTAGAAGTCTGGGAGTTCAGGGAGATTTGGGAGGTTGGACAGGTTTTAGAGACATGCTAGGGAAATACTGGGCCTCTTCTAAGTACTAAGTGGCTAGCCAGTTCCTCCCTCGTATCCATTGCTTTTGTTGTAGAACTAGTCTGAATTCTTCACCCTGCTCACTTCTTAGCAAGAGTTTTACTGAGCACCAGACTGAAACCATTTTATTGGATGATCCTTCAGGAAATGACTGCCTGTTCAGAAGGAGTCTTTCTCAACTCCAAAGTCTGACTGATGGTCATGTGCTTACCTGACCTTTTTCCCTGTGGCAAGGCATTTCCTATCAAAAGTTCCAGTGATAGTGGTTTCAGGATACGGAGCTCCCCACCCAGTGCTCTCCGCCTGTTTCTGTGATGCCAGGATTGCTTTCTTCTGTGCAGGGTCACTGGGCAGAATGTCTGTGGGGAGTACTGGTCAGTCACATTTGGATCCCCTGGCTGAGCCTGTGGGGCCAGGCCATCAGGTGGCCCCCAGGCTGAGATTATACTTGCCATTTCCAGGTGGATGGTATACCGCCAAATCATGGATAGCTCCGAATGTTTTCATGCTGCCCACTTCCAAAGATACCTTTCCAGTGTCCTGGAGGCTCAGCAGAACCGCTCTGCCCGCCAGTCAGCCTACATCCGCAAAAAGACCCGACTGCTGGTGGTGTTGCAAGGGTGAGTACTAGAAGTCTTCTGGGGACAGTGGGGTATGGTGATGACCTTGCCATTACTGTTATTTTGTATGTGGCTAGCCTGGGGCACAGAACGACCTCCACATGTTCATGAGCAGAGTCTGTACTACCCAGAGAGGCCTTAAACAAGCAAGGACTCTGGTTGCTATCTCGTGGCCCAGAGTGGCTGCTGTAGCTTGCACACAAGTTTTCTGTTTGGTTTCAGAGCACCTGGGTGGCTCAGTTAGTTAAGCCGTCTGACTCTTGATTTCATCTCATGTCATGACCTCAGGGTTGTGAGATCAAGCCCTGCATCGGGCTCCACACTGGGCATGGAGCCTGCTTAAGATTCTCTCTCTTCCTCTCCCTCAACCCTCCCCCCCCCAAAAAAAATTAAATAAAAATTAAGTTTGGATGGGGCGCCTGGGTGGCTCAGTCGTTAAGCATCTGCCTTCGGCTCGGGTCATGATCCCAGGGTCTTGGGATCAAGCCCCACATCAGGCTCCCTGCTCAGCGGGGAGCCTGCTTCTCCCTCTCCCACTCCCCCTGCTTGTGTTCCCTCTCTCACTGTCTCTCTCTGTCAAATTAAAAAAAAAAAAACAACTAAGTTTGGTTTCAGTATCATGGTATCCCCAAAAGGTAGAGAATTAGGGAAGAGATTTTCTGGGCAAGATTCTTTGATAATTCTTATAAGAATAGTGATCCCTAAGCCTCTTCCTTTGCCATTTGTTTCAGTCCTTCCTCATGTGGAGTTGCAGAGACAGCCCCCACACTCTGCAGTCTTGAGCCCCACCATCCCCAGGATGGCTGGTCCAGGAAGGTTTCCTGGGACCCTCAGTGGGGAGCATAAATAGTCCAGCTGGGCAGGGAGCTCCCTCAGAGGACAGATTTGACAGAGTGGGTACTACTGCTTCAGGGACCCAGGCTTCAAGGAGCTTACCTTGACCCATTCTAAGGCCTTCCAGAGAGGAGCTCTGTGCAGGCCCACTACCCTCCAGCCCAGAGGAGAACATGCCAGGTCAGGAAAACACAGGCTGTGGTCTTCACGATGGCTGGTAATACAGAAGCTTTTGGCAGTTCTCACAAAGTGCTTTTATGCTATGCTATATTTTCTGTGCTCATAATAATTACTATGTCCAACTGGCTAATTGTTTCCAGTAAAGAGTAGGCCCAGATCCAAAGCCCTGTTGAGTCTCCTGGGTGGATGGTGAGAAGTTTAGAAAAGCCAGGCTGGTGGTTCTTAGGCTGGAGGCGGGCAGGACTGTGCACCCCACCAGCCCACCAGGACATCGTTCCTCTCCTTCAGGCCTTGTTCTCACACCTGCCCTGGGCTTCCCTTCCTTCAGACCTTTTGTCCTGCTTGTGGGCTGAGGTCATGGAAGCCACAGAGCAAGAGTCTAGGCTTGAAACCACTTGTGTGTGTGTGTTGTTGTTTTCTTAAGTAGGCTCCATACCCAGCCCAGAGCCCAACGCAGGGCTTGAACTCACAACCCTGAGATCAAGACCTGGGCTAAAATCAAGAGTCAGACACTCAGGGGCACCTGGGTGGCTCAGTCGTTAAGTGTCTGCCTTCGGCTCAGGTCATGATCCTAGGGTCTTGGGATCAAGCCCCGCATCGGGCTTCCTGCTTGGCAGGAAGCCTGCTTCTCCCTCTCCTACTCCCCCTGCTTGTGTTCCCTCTCTCGCTGTGTCTCTCTGTTAAATAAATAAATAAAATCTTTAAAAAAAAAAAAAAAAGAGTCAGACACTCAATGAAATGAGCCACCCAGGCGCCCGTTTTGGGTTTTCCATTGCTTCTAATGGTCAAAGGAATAGATTGGCCCCTGCCAAAGTTGAGAGTCATTGGGGATGTGGACCTGGAGTCAAATTCAGCAGTTTGACATTGTGTAGGGCATTGCCATCTTCCGTCACTTGAGAGAGCATCATTAACCCCTTGTCTCTGACAATGCTCATCTGCAAATGTGTCAGCTGCCCTGTCTGCTCTGGATTGCAGTGACAGTGTATAACTAGCCCAGTTGGAGTTGTACTCAGACCCAGCCTTTGCCCAGTCACAGTCCTGGGATGCTAGGGACCTCAGACTTCCCGAAGGGCTCAAGTGGAAATACCAACTAAATGCTATGGCTCTCGCTAAGACACTGCTCTTACAAGCTGGGCCCATTCTCTTTGAGGCTCAGCAGAGAGCTCATGGCAGCCTCCTTTTTGCATGACCATCTCCTTGGGGCTGGACCTTTGAACCCAGTATTGAGAGGTTGCCGGTAAAGGGAGACTCCAGAGGCTTCTCAAATTGAGAATTGTATTTCCTGAATGTGGCTTTTATCTTCATTTATAGGATTCTTGGAGGAATGCTGTGATATAAGGCAGAGTTTTCTTTTGCCCCTAGAGTGGCCTGGTTCCATTTGGCTTACTGCAGCAGTGGGGCAGTGGTGTTGAGCTTTGATATCCAGTGGAGTTGTTGTTTTTAGAATCAGTATATTTTTGGGGCGCCTGGGTGGCTCAGTCATCAAGCATCTGCCTTCGGCTCAGGTCATGATCCCAGGGTCCTGGGATTGAGCCCCACATCGGGCTCCCTGCTCAGCAGAGAGCCTGTTTCTCCCTCTCCCACTCCCCCTGCTTGTGTTTCCTCTCTCGCTGTGTCTGTCTTTGTTAAATAAATAAATAAAATCTTTAAAAATATATATTTAAAATATATATATATATATATTTAAAAAAATAAAAAATAAAATCAATGTATTTTGAAATGATAAAATTTTAGAAATAGAGGACAGAGTGGTGATTGCCTGGAGTTAGGGATGGGAGTGGGAGGCAGGAGGAAGGTGGGCGTGGTTATAAAAAGGCAGCACAAGGCATCCTGGTGGTGTTGGAACTGTTCAGTGCCTTGACTGTGGGATGGATATAGAAACCTACACAGGTGACAGAATTGTCTGGAACTTAAACACACACACGCACACACACACATACATAAAACTGGGGAAATCTGTATTTTAAAATATTAATTCTAAGGAATTTGAGGGATTGTATTTCTTTATACTCCAGAATATTGTAAAATCATTCTTTAGATTATTTAAAATATTTATAAACAAAGTCTCTCTCAAAACAAAAGTTGAATTAATCTAAAACACATGCCCAAATTGTAGGCTTAAATTGCAAACATAAAACAGAGGCCAAAGGACACTTGAATAGGATATCTGTTGTTTAAAAAGAAAGAAAGTTAAAGTCCTGCAGGGGTTTTATTTTGTTTTGTTGTTTTGCTTTTATTTTTAATAAAGAGAGAACTGACAAGAAAGAGGCAAACATGAAAAGCCAGGTTTTTTTGCCTTCATCACGCATTCGAGGCAGTTTAGCCAAAGTGGTCAAGTACAAACTCTGGTAGCTGGAGCAGTGTGCTTCCTTCTGTAGTGAGGCCTGCTTCCTCCTGTTCGGAGGCCCTGGCCAGGATGATTATAGGGCAAGGGCTGGGGAGGGAGGGAGGGTCTAGCAACCTCCCTGTCCCAGCAGGTACAGTGAGTGACACCAAGAGCCTCTTCCCTTGCCACAGCAGTTCCTGGTTGCAGTGCCCAGATGCACTGGTCTCACCAAGGACTTTGGGGCCTATTTTCACTCCAGCCTTTTTCCATTGAATGGAATGCTCTGAAAAACTTGGGAATTCTCTAGCCACTCTCTCTAAAGGATAACCCATGGTATTAAAATGACCAAAATCTACAGGATTGGTAAATCTTTCAGTTCTTTTCGGTCCTAAGAAATGAGTCTCTAGGCTCATACCAAACATGGAAAATAAAAAGCTTCCAAATTTTATTTTTAGAAGAGGGGGAAAGCTAATGCTTAGGAGCAAGGCTGGGGCGCTTAACCAGGAGAGTTAAATCTGGTAAACATGACCACAAAGAGATTTGGAGTAGTATATAAGCTTCAGTCAGTCCCGCTTAACAAGTACGCATGAGGCCTGGCAGTGCAGGCAGTGTGGGTGGTTCTCCTGCATCCAGGCCTAACCAGACATTGCAGAACCAGGAGAAAGAACCCCATGTGGCAATACACACACGTGCCCAGGCAGGGGGAGAAACCAGGGAGCAGTGGGCTCACTTTAACAGCTCTCTGGCTGCCAGGCCCTCATGGGGGAGCTCTAGAACCGGGCACACCGTATTCTTGATTGAAGCACTGCTAGTTGGTCAGACTGAGGCAGACCTGGGGGTGGGGGTGTGAATAACGTAGTCCCGGATAAAGCTAAGGGCTGTTTTGCAGGTGAGTTATTTGTAGGAACTCAGGAAGTGGCTCAGGCAGGCTGTACCTATCCCCCCAGGCACCACCACTAGCTTCCCAAGGGCCCAGGCCCATATGATCAGCAAGGCTGCCTTCCCTCCTGTAGATTTTGCCTTCCCTCCTGTAGGAACTGATCTTTTGGTGATAGGCTGGGTCAGTTGGGAAAATGTTCTCTACAAGGTAAAGAGTGGAGGCCCCTTGTTGGAGTGGCCATGAGTATACCCAGGATTGAACATCCAGTTCATTCATCTGTCCTGCTTAGGCACCACAGATTATACCATTCAACAACCACTTTACGCTATTACTGCAGAGACACTATAAACAAATAAATGAGAAAATACAGTGTATGTAGCTGATGTTCAGTGCCATAAGGAAGAATTGGGGCGGGGGCAGGTTGTGCAGAAGGAGGGTTGCTATATCACATAGGCTGTAGGAAGTCACAGGGTACCTCTCTCAAGATGCCATTTGAGCAGAGAACTGAAGGGAGCAAGCCTGGCAGACATTTGAGGAAAACAGCATCACAGGAGAGAGGACAGGGAGTGCCAGGGTGGAAATATGCCTGGCATGTTCAGGGAAGAGCCAGGAGGTCACAGTGCTTAGACAGAGTCAAGTAAGGGAAGGAATAGTAGGAGGAGAAACTCCTCCCGTATAGAAGTCAGATCATAGACAGCTGTGGGGGCTGTTGTAAGGGCTTTAAAAGCTTTGACGCTGAGTGGGATGGAAGCCACTGACTCAGTGACTTAGCACGATCTCTCTGGCTTCTCTGTTGAAAACAGGTTGGGCAGGGGCAGGGACAGAAGCAGGGAGGCCAGTGAGGAGGCTGTGGGGTAGTCTGCAAGAGATGGTAACAGTATGGATCCAGTAGTAGTGGGAGAATGTGAGCCGCAATCTTATTCTAGTTATATCTTGAAAATTGAGAAAAAGTTGAGTCAGTGACGACTCCAAACAAATTTTTTGGCCTAGCAGCTGAAAGAATGGAGTCCCCTCTGCTGAGAAGGACAAGGCCTTGGGAGGAACAGGCATGGGAAATTGAATCATGAACATGTTAAGTTCTAACTGAAAATATTAAATTAGCTCCATACAAATTTTAGGATTATTTGTTCCATTTCCTTGAAATTGGCTCTGGAAGTCTGGAGTTTGGAGGGAGTTCCAGGCAGGAAATAGAAATGCAGGTGGGGTTTGACATGTATCTGCTGACCTACAGGGGTGCTCCCTGTTTCTCTCCTGTCTGCATGTTCTGTGAGGCAGAAGGAGAGAAAAAGCTATTAAAGGAAATAGACCAACCCAAGAGCTCCTAAAATGATTGGAAAACAGGCCTAAGGACACCAACTCCCACCCTTAGAGCGCCAGGGTCATCTGCAGGCGTCCCTTTACTCCTAGAAGTGGTGGGGGATTCTTCCATTCACTCTTGCACAGTTAGGAGTACTAATGAGGTTTGGGGATGCAGAAACCTTGTGGAATGCAGGGAGGGGCTCTAAATCATTAAGTGGGGTGACCCCAACGAACCCAGTCACAGGCTCCTCCTTGTGGTTTTCTTTCCACCCTTGCTCACTCAGCCCCTCAGCATTCTGCGGCCCCAGTCAGTAAGCTAATCTTTCTCTTTTTTCTCCCAGCTACACAGATGTTATTGATGTCGTCCAGGCCCTGCAGACCCATCCAGACTCAAAGGTCAAGTCCTCCTTCACCATTGGTGCCATCACGGTGTGCGTGGAGCCCCTGAGCTGCTACATGGAGCACAGGTACATGCTTCAGATCCTCTGCAGCCCACAGGATGTGGTGGGTTTAAATGTATAGAAAGCGATTTTCTTCCACCCACCGGAAGGAGACACATGATTATGTGTGTTTGTCTTTTGGAATGCATTAATCTACCTTACATATAATGAATGCTCAATTGTTGCTTGATTAGTGCTAGGTTCTCAGAAGACACGTATAGACCGAAGCCTCTCAACACTTTTCTTTGTGTACTAAAAAGTTGTCCATCTAGGGCAGTGGGACTTGAAACAGCTTCTCCCCAAAAGAAAGAATGCCCATGACAGCCTTTTCTTTTCCCATAGGGGAGGTGCTTTGTTTTCCAGGTACTTAGAGTATCTCATAGATAATTTTCCATATAGTTAAGCCTTTTTTTTTTCAGATTTATTTATTCGAGAGAGAGTGTGTATGTGTGTGTGTGTGAGCAGGCAGAAGGACAGAGGGAGAGAGAATGTCGAGCAGGCTCTCTAGTGAGCGGGGAGCCCAGCGCAGGGCTTGATCCCACAACCCATGAGATCACGACCTGAATCGAAACCAGGAGTTGGCCGCTCAGCTCACTGAGCCACCCAGGTGCCCCAATGGTTAAACCATCTTAAAACTGTCTTACCTCAGTTAATGACATTCATTCTCATTACTAATAGGTGAACTTTGGTTTTTTTAAACTTTGGAAGTAATGTAACAGCAACAAGGAAAATTGGGTAATAATTGGGGTGCCTGGGTGACACAGTCAGTTGAGCGTCTGCCTCTTGGTTTTAGCTCAGGTCATGATCTCAGGGTCATAAGATCCCGCCCTGCTTGGGGGAGTCTGCTTGAAAGATTCTCTCCCTCTGCTCCTCAACACACTCATGTGCACATGCTCTCGCTCTCTCTCAAATAAAGAAATAAATCTTAAAAAAAAAAAAGAAATAAATCTTTAAAAAAAAAAAGAAAGAAAGAAAGAAAATTGGGTAATAATTTACCCATAATCTGGGGCGGCTCAGTTGGTTGGGTGTCTGCCTTCAGCTCGGGTTGTGATCTCAGGGTCCTGGAATCGAGTCCCGCGTCGGGCTCCCTGCTCGGCGGGGAGTCTGCTTTTCCCTCTCCCTCTGCCCCTCCGCCCTGCTCATGCACGCTCTCTCTCTCTCTCAAATAAATAAATAGATAAAATCTTAAAAAAGAATAATAATAATTTACCCATAATCTCACTAACTCAATGTAACTGTTATCATTTTTTGTGAATACCTTGCCTTTTTTATCTCCATTTTTTTACAGTTATGGTATACATATAATTTTATATCCTTCTTAGATTAACATATAAACATATTATGTAACTTAACATATATTTGTTCTAATATCACAGTGGTAATTGCATTTTGATTAATTATAAAGTCATTATGTGTGTGGATGGACATGCTTTTTTTTTTTTTTTTAAGAATTTTTTTTTAAGATTTTATTTATTTATTTGAGAGAGAGAGCGAGAGTGAGAGAATGAGTTGGGGGAGCGGCAGAGGGAGAAGCAGACTCCTTGTGGAGCAAGGAGCCCAACATGGGACTCGACCCCAGGACCCTGGGATCATGACCTGAGCTGAAGGCAGACGCTTAACCAACTGAGCCACCCAGGCGCCTGGACATGCTTATCTTAACAGTTTCCCCGCTGTTAGTCACATATGTTGTCTCCAGCTTTTCACTATTACAAATAATGCTGTAGGAAAATCTTTATCCATATGAATTTCTCAAATTTCAGATAATTTCCTTAGAATAGGTTCTTCAAAGAGATATTAATTATTTGCATGATCAGTTTTATAACTCTATTCACATTTGAAAATTGCTTCTTGAGTGGGTTTCCCAGTTCACACTGCCCCAGTGGTGTCTGGAAGTATCTGTTTCATCATCAGAGCTCTCCTCACTGGGGAGAGTTTCAAGCACTACCTTGTCCCTTCACAGAGCTATTTGACTTCCTGTCCCTTTAGCCCAGTGGAATGTCTCCCAGGTCTGTAATCATGTGATCTTTCTGGCTAGTCCATATTACTTGTATCTCCTGGGAACTGATTGATCTACCCTTCAACCTTCATCTGAAAGAGCTCCCTTCCTATTTGAGTCCCAAGTTGATATTTTTAGATTTCACATATAAAATCCATTAGAGTTTCTTCCCTTACCACCTTGACTGATTTCAAGAAACATCTTCACCATTTCTCTTCTCTTTAGCTGTGACTTAGGTTCTGCTCTCCCATAAAAAGCCAAGGTGGTCTGTTTTCCTTTTGTCTTAGGTTAGGTTATTGTAGTGAATGCTGAGCATCACCACTGTACTTTGGACTGCCACATTGACTCTTCCTAGCAGTCGTATTTCTTTTCCTCGAGCTTTTTATTTGCAAATGACATATCCTTGAGCTTTTATTTAAAGATGAACTAAAGGGGCACCTGGCTGGCTCAGTCAGAGGAGCATGTGACTCTTGATCTCAGGGTTGTAAGTTTGAGCCCCACATCAGGTGTAGAGATTACTTCAAAATAAAATCTTTAAAAAAAATAAAATGAAACAGGGGTGCCTGGGTGGCTCAGTTAAGCGTCTGCCTTTGGCTCAGGTCATGATCCTGAGGTGCTGTGATCAGGCCCTGTGTTGGGCTCCCTGCTCGGTGTGGAGCCTGCTTCTCCCTCTCCCTCTGCTGATCCCCCTGCTTGTGCTCTCTCTCTGTCAAATAAATAAAATCTCTTAAAAATAATAAAATAAAACAAAGATGAACTAAAGCAGAAGGAGGTTTAATGTGTGACTAGATACTACCACTTAAAAAAGGTAGGAAAAGATATTAAGCAAACAACAGATGGGAGGTTATACTTCAGAAGAATTAGCCTAGACAACGAGTACTCTGCTGCACTGTCAAAAAAAAAAATTTAAGGAGAAGAGGAGGAGTTAACAGGGTAGGTGGGAAGAGCTCAAAGAAGAGATATAAAAGGTCTGGGGAAATGGGATCTTCTTGGGGGGGTAATGTAATGTTCTAAAATTGAATTATGGTGATAGTTGCACAATTCTGTAAATTTACTTTAAAAATCATTGAACTACATACACTTAAAATGAGTGAATTTTATGATTTGCAAGTTATATGTATACTCAGTAAAGCTGTTAAATAGAAAAGGTCAGGGGGACAAAAAAGTTTAGCTAGCAGAAGCTGATGGAAAATGAACTGCTAGAGCCCTAGAAAGAAAACAGACAATAATAAAACCACTATAGCAATGAAAATCTCAAAGCAGTCAGAAGTAGAATAGACACTGCAAAGACTTAAATCTGTGTCAGAGAACCTCAAGCTTGAGAAAATAACAAAATGAAGAGGAAAAATAGACAAAGAAATGAAGATCATTAGAGAAAAGAGAGGGACTGTAGAATACAGACTTAGCTTTTGTGAGTACAGAAACCATTTCTGTTTAACGCTTATGAAATATCATTGAATAATGGGTTTGCCAACATGTGAGGAATAAGGGTCCTTAAGAGAATTCAAATAAAGAAATAAGTGAGAAATATATAAAAGGACTAAAGATGAGCATATAATCTAAGTATAGAAATAAGGCAATATCATGTATGAATTGGGGTCGTGGAATATAAAAATATAAGTAATAAAATCATGGGTGTTAGGACTATGAGTATACTAATTTCTTCAGGGTTTTTTTCATACTGGGAGATCAAAACTATTAGGTCAGTAAGTCATAGTTACTGATTTGCTCATTTTTTTAGGAATTAATGAGAAATTTCCAAATTTACCTTTGAACTCCCTCCAGAAAGTAATTTACTATAGTGGTGTACTAATGCTCTGTTGGAAAACTAATGATTAGTCCCTGCACATGGGCTATGCACTGTTATATTCCATGTGCAAGAGGTACACGTGAAATAGAATAAGAGAATTGTGGCGCCCATGATCAAGAATAGAAAGTTATTAAATAAAGTTAAGCCCATTCCATTAAAAAAAATTAAATGGCCAGTGTTAAGCCCATAAATTAAAAAAAAAGAAAAAGTTTTTTACATGGCCAACTGTGGAAAATTTAAAATATGGCCATAGCGAAAACAGCCCCTTCCGTCAAGAGTTGAAGAATTGAATCTACTTCTTATACTTTGAATTTGGGCTTGAGCATGTGACTTGCTTTGGTCAATGGGACATCAAGAAGCAAGAAATAAGCAGAGGCTTAAAAAGCATTTACACATTGGGGCTTGCTCTCTCTTGTCTCTAAGAGCTGAGACCACCACATGAAGAAGCCTGGACTAGGCTGATAGAGGATGAGAGATCACGTGGAGAGATAGGCCTAGCTTCTTCCATCTGAGCTGAGACCCCAGTTGGCTGTGAGTGAGACCATCTTAGACCATCAGCCCCAGCTGAGCTGCCCAAGCCAAAACAACTGCCCATCTAATCCACAGAATCATGAGAAATAAACACATCATCGTTATTTGAAGCCACTTTAGTTTTGGGGTGGTTTACTACATAGCAACAGTGTAGGAAAATAGGTACATTCATATAGTGTTGATAGAAATATAAACTGATATAATCTGTTTAGAGACAGATTTGGCTATTCCATTGCTAGAAGTTTGTATAGTTATATTTGTACAAATATTCAAAAGATATATATGTGTAGGGGAGTTTGTTTCAGATGGAATTCTTAATTCCAAGTAGTAAAGCCTACTCCAGTATGGTTTTTTTTTTTTTTAAAGATTTTATTTATTTATTTGACAGAGAGAGAGACGGCGAGAGCAGGAACACAAGCAGGGGGAGTGGGAGAGGGAGAAGCAGGCTTCCCACTGAGCAGGGAGCCCGATATGGGGCTCGATCCCAGGACCCCAGGATCATGACCCGAGCCAAAGGCAGATGCCTAAACGACTGAGCCACCCAGGTGCCCCTACTCCAGTATGTTTTAATGGAAAGGGATTTACTAAAGGACATTATAGCTTACAGAGTCTCAGGGTGGCCGGGCTGTATTGGCTAGGCAGCCAGGAGCAATGCTCAGACCTCTTAGGCCTGCCCTGTTAGGGGGGATATCTCAGCCACTTCCTTCACCAGAAAATGGGGTCTGCTTACCATACATCCTCTCACTCACCTTGCTCACTGCCAGTGGGAGTCTCGCAGTAATCTGGTTGGTGGAATTTAGATCACATGCCTGCACCAGACTGCAAGAAAGGCTGGAAAAGTAGTTTTGTGCTATTTAGAAAAGAGATGGACTGGGGCACCTGGGTGGCTTAGTCATTAACCGTCTGCCGTCGGCTCGGGTTATGATCCTGGGGTCCTGGGATCCAGCCCCGCATCGGGCTCCCTACTCAGCGGGAAACCTGCTTCTCCCTCTCCCACTCCCCATGCTTGTGTTCTCTCTCTTGCTCTCTCTCTCTCTGTCAAATAAATAAATAAAATCTTAAAAAAAAACAAACACAGGGGCGCCTGGGTGGCTCAGTCGTTAAGCGTCTGCCTTCAGCTCAGGTCATGATCCCAGGGTCCTGGGATCGAGCCCCACGTCGGGCTCCCTGCTCCGCGGGAAGCCTGCTTCTCCCTCCCCCACTCCCCCTGCTTGTGTTCCCTCTCTCGCTGTGTCTCTCTCTCAAATAAATAAATAAATTAAATTAAATCTTTAAAAAAAACAAACAAACACAAAAGAGATGGACTTCCTAAGTTCAAGCCTAGGAAAGTTGTTTAGAAGTCCTGAGCAGGCTGAAACATGACAGATATGCTCTGCAATGTTCAAAACAACACCGTTAATAATACCGGGGCGCCTGACTGACTCAGTTAATAGAGCATGTGACTCTTGATGTTGGGGTTGCGAGTTCAAGCCCACATTGGGTGTAGAGATTACTTAAAAAATAAAAATCTTTACTTAAAAAAAACCCCACTGTTTAGGGGTGCCTGGGTATCTCATCAGTTAAGTGTGCAACTCTTGATTTCAGCTCAGGTCAGGATCTCATGGTCATGAGATGGAGCCTGTGTCAGCCTCCGCACTCAGCATGGAGTCTGCTTGTCCCTCTCCCTCTGCTCCTCCCCCCACCTCTCTCTCAAATAAATAAATAAATAAAATATTTTTTTTAAAAAAAACACTTTAGGGCGCCTGGGTGGCTCAGTTGGTTGAGCGACTGCCTTCGGCTCAGGTCATGATCCTGGAGTCCCTGGATCGAGTCCCGCATCAGGCTCCCTGCTCGGCAGGGAGCCCGCTTCTCCCTCTGACCCTCCCCCCTCTCATGTTCTCTCTCTCTCTCTCATTCTCTCTGTCTCAAATAAATAAATAAAATCTTTAAAAAAAAATTAAAAAAAATAAAAAGAAAAAAAACACTTTATTGGGGCGCCTGGGTGGCTTAGTCATTAAGCGTCTGCCTTTGGCTCAGGTCATGATCCCAGGGTCCTGGGATTGAGCCCTGCATTGGGCTCCCTGCTCCGCAGGAAGCCTGTGTCTCCCTTACCCACTCCCCCTGCTTGTGTTCCCTCCCTTGCTGTGTCTCTCTCTGTCAAATAAATAAATAAAATCTTAAATAAATAAATAAAACACTTTATTATATCAACTAGAAATAATCCAAATGCTCATTAGTAAGACTTAGACTGGTTAAATTTGGGAATATTCATATAATGGAATACTATGCAGGCATTTAAAAAAATTAAGTAGATTTCTGTGTACTAACACATAACAATGTCCACAATATTTTGTGAGGTGAGAAAAGTAAATTGCCAAAGCAGTATGTATTTTTTAAATGCTTATTTGTATGTGTATAGGAACTAAGAGAATACATACCAAACTATTAATGGTAGTTCCTTCTGGGAAATGGCCATTTCCTTGGAGACAAGTTCTGGTTAATGAGGAAACCATTTGATATTTTGTAATATGCATGTGTACTGCTTTTTAAAAAATATAACAGCTTTATTGAAGTATAATTCCCATACCATAAAATTTACTCTTTTAAAGTATACAATTCTGGGGCGCCTGGGTGGCTCAGTTGTTAAGTGTCTGCCTTTGGCTCAGGTGGTGATCCCAGGGTCCTGGGATCAGGCCCCTCATCGGGCTCCCTGCTTGGCAGGAAGCCTGCTTCTCCCTCTCCCACTCCCCCTGCTTGTGTTCCCTCTCTCGCTGTCTCTCTCTGTCAGATAAATAAAATCTTTTAAAAAAAATAAAATAAAGTATACAATTCAGGGGCTCGGTCGGTTAAGCATCCGACTCTTGATTTCGGCTTGGATCATAATCAGGGTTGTGAGATCAAGCCCCATGATGAGCCCGGCATCTGTCTCCATGCTGAGTGTGAAGCCTGCTTAAGAATCTCTCTCTCTCTCTCCCTCTGTACCTCCCCCATCTCCACTCATGCTCTATCTTAAAAAAAAAAAAAAAGTAAACAATTCAGTCACTCCATATTTCTTCCTCCTCCCAACCCCTGGCAGCTGTTAGTCTACTTTCTGTGGATTTGCTTATTCTGGACATTTCATATAAATGTAATCATGTAACATGCAGCCTTTTGTGTCTGGCTTCTTTTACTTAGCAAAATGTTTTCAAGGTACATCCATGTTTTAGCATGTGTGAGTAACTTCATTCCTTTTAATGGCCACATCTTATTTATTCATTCATCATTTGATGGACATTTTGGGGGCTATTATAAATAAATTATAAATGCTAGAAACGTGTGTATAAGATTTCATGTGGTCATGTTTTCTGTTCTCTTGGGCATATACCTAGGAGTAGAATTGCTGGGTCATATGGTAACCGTACATTTAACTTTGAGTTACTGCAAGCTGTTACCTAAAGCCACTACACCATTTACTTTCCCACCACAGTGTATGAGGATTCCAGTTTCTCCATGTCCTCATCAATACTTGTTATTTTCTGTCTGTATTGTGTAGAGCGGTATCTCCTTGTAGTTTTACTTTGCATTTCCCTAATATTAATGATATTCAGCATCTTTTCATTTGCTTATTGGCCACTTGTATGTTTTTTGTAAAAAAGTCCATTAAACTCTTTGCCCGTTTTTAAATTGGGCTGTCTCTTTTTTTTCTTTTCCTTTTTTTTTTTTTTAAGTAATCTCTGTACCCAACATGGGGCTTGAACTCATGACCCCAAGATTAAGTGTCACATGCTGTACCAACTGAGCCAGCCATGCGCCCCTGAGTTGTCTCTTTGAGTTGCAAGAGTGCTTCTTATATTCTGAACCCAAGTCCTTTATAAGATACTTGATTTGCAAAAATTCTCTCCCATGGGTTATCTTTTTACTTCCTAGATGGTATCCTCTAAATCACAGAAGTTTTCAATTTTAGTGAAGTCCAATTTATTTTTTCTTTCATTGCTTGTGCTTATGGTGTTGTATCTAAGAAAGCATTGCCGAATCCAAAGTCACAAAGATTTATTCCAGTGTTTTCTTCTAAGCATTTTATAGTTTTAGCTCTTATATTTAGACCTATGTTCCATCTTGAGTTAATTTTTACATACAGCATGAAGTAGGGGTCCAACTTCATTATTTCAACATGTTGATATCCAGCTGCCCCAGCACCATTTGTTGAAAAGACTTATTGTTTCCCCATTGAATTGTCCTGGCACTCTTGTCAAAAACCAATTGACTATAAATGTGAAAGCTTATTTTCTGGGCTCTCAGCTGTATTCCACTGATAGACATGTCTTTCCTTATGTCAGTACCACATTGTTTTGATTATTGTAGCTTTGTAGTAAGTTGTGAAATTGAGAAGTGTGAGTCCTTCAACTTTGTTCTTTTTCAAGATTGTTTTGACTATTCTGAGTTCCTTGCATTTCCATGTAAATTTAAGCATCAGCTTGTCAGTTCCTACAAGAAAAGACAACTGAGGGGCGCCTGGGTGGCTCAGTCGTTAAGCGTCTGCCTTCGGCTCAGGTCATGGTCCCAGGGTCCTGGGATTGAGCCCCTCATCGGGCTCCCTGCTCCACGGGAAGCCTGCTTCTCCCTCTCCCATTCCCCCTGCTTGTGTTCCCTTTCTCACTGTGTCTCTCTCTGTCAAATAAATAAAATCTTTAAAAAAAAAAAAAAAGAAAAGAAAAGACAACTGAGATTTTGGTAGGGATTTCAGTGAATTTATAGATCTGTTTGAGAAGTATTGCCATCTTAAAAATATTAAGTCTTACAATCCATGAACCTGGCTCAATCTCTCCATTTATTTAAGTCTTAAATTTCTTTCAGTGATGTTCAGTGTACAAGTCTTATGCTTCCTTTAATTTATTCCTAAGTATTTTGTTCTTTGTGATGTTATTGTAAATGGAATTGTTTTCTAAATACCATTTTTGGATTGTTCATTGGTAGTGTATGGACATGCAATTGATTTTTGTATATTGATCTTACATCCTACAACCTTGGCTGAACACATTTATTAATTCTGTTAGTGTTTTGTGTGTACTCTTTAGGATTTTCTATATACAAAAGCGTGTCATGAGTATGTAGAGAGAGATTTATTTTTTCTTTCCAGTCTGGATGCACTTTGTTTTTCTTGTCTAATTCCCCTGACTAGAACCTCCAGTATAATGAGTAGAAATAGCAAGAGCGGATATCCTCTCTTGTTCCTGATCTGAAAAGGAAAACATCTAGTCTTTAACCATTAAGTATGATGTTAGCTGTGGGTTATATATTGCTTTTATAGTAAAAGATTTTTTGAGACTCAAGTTTTTAAAACTTAATTCAGTGTTTTTGGGGGTTTTTTGTAAAGTGGCTGCCTTAGCAAAAATAAAATTTACATCATTGCTTCCAGATTATGGTTTAAAAAAACAGGTGGGAGCAGAACATAGCAGGGTGTCTTTTTCCGTTCTGTGAGGTGGGGATTAGTGTGGCTTCTTTAAGGGTGGGCTCAGTTTGGATTCAGGATGAGTCTATGTGAGATTTGTCTGGTATCTTTATTCTAGTGGATTTCATTCAGTGAGTATCTGTTGGGTCTGCTGTGTGCCAGGGACCATTCTAATCATTGAGAGGGCAGCAAGGAATAAGTCATCCCAGATCTCTGCTCATGTGGTATATGCAGTTTTGTGGATATGCATGTAGGAATTGTGGGGCCCATGTTTTGGGACAGATTGGATCAGTATTTACTAGAATTTTATATAAATCAGGTAGTTGGTTGGCACACTACAAAATGCAGGATACCATACTTATGTGAGGCTTATAATCACAGTCGTTTCTGTTACTTAGAGGAAAAGCTGGTCAATAACCTGTATATACATTGTATGTACATTTTAATGAACTCGTCTGCTCTGTTTAAGAGTCTTGTGGGGCGCCTGGGTGGCTCAGTCATTAAGCGTCTGCCTTCAGCTCAGGTCATGATCCCAGGGTCCTGGGATCGAGTCCCACATCGGGCTCCCTGCTCTGCGGGAGGCCTGCTTCTCCCTCTCCCACTCCCCCTGCTTGTGTTCCCTCTCTCGCTATCTCTCTGTCAAATAAATAAATAAAATCTTTAAAAAAATAAAAATAAAAAATAAGAGTCCTATGCCAGGCACTCTTCAAAAATACTAGTTTAAAAAAAAATACTACAGTTTAGTAGGGAGGATGCTATGTAGAGAAGGAAAGCAGAGAGCCAACATTTATTTTGTGCTATTTGTTTTGCTGTGATACTTTACCCCTCTTAATCCTCAAAATACCCCCTTAAGGTAGGCATCATTACAGTGTTTTACCATGAGGGAGCTGATGCTCAGAAAAGTTAAATATATTTTCCAAATGGCACACCAGTGACATGTACCCAAATAATCCTGATTGAGGTAAGAGGTGCCATAATAAAAGATTTGATGCAATTTCATAAGAATTATAAAGAAGTAATGATAACCCCTAGTTGGATTAGGAAAGAAAGCCAACATGAATTTGAAGGACAGAGATGCCAAAGATGCCAAGATATGAGAAATTGCATTCCAGTTTTAGAGAGTCATGTATATGTGCAATTCTATGTGTTCTGAATATTTTCTTTGTAGCCGTCAGAGGTTTAAAGCATGAGCATCCAGCCTGTGATTGGATAAGATGCATTGAGGGAGAACTTTGCTTGTCTTGTCTAAGATGTCTGTGGTGTGAATTGCTGTGGGCTGCTGTGAGGAAGCAAGCAGGGTGCTGAGAAGGGCCTTTAAGGGCATGTACTGTAACCACAGGCACTGATGGGGACAGACATTTTCTACAAATGTGTTTGTGATGTGTCAGGCCATTCAGACTGAGTGCAGTGAAGTCAGTGAGTTCTCTTCTTGGGAGATTCCAGTGTTGGATGGATGTCTCTTCCCAGTTCCAGGGCTCTTGATCTTGCTCAGAGCACATGGGGGTTTCTCCTTGGAATTCCTCAGAAACTATGAAGGAGTCAGGCAAGAGAACTGCAGCAACAATCCAAAGTGGTATTCATCCAGCTCACTTATCTACCAAATTTGGTTCCAGATGGTATTTTCAGAAAGCAAATAGAAGGATGAAAACTTGGGGCACCTGGGTGGCTCAGTCGTTACGCAGCTGCCTTTGGCTCAGGTCATGATCCCAGGGTCCTGGGATCGAGCCCCGCATCGGGCTCCCTGCTCAGCGGGAAGCTTGTTTCTCCCTCTCCTACTTCCCTGCTTGTATTCCCTCTCTCGCTGTGTCTCTCTCTGTCAAATAAATAAATAAAATCTTTTTTTTTTTTTTAATTTTTATGTTTCTAGTACTTTTTTTTTTTTTTTTTAAAGATTTTATTTATTTATTTGAGAGAGAGAGAGAATGAGAGAGAGCACATGAGAGGGGGGAGGGTCAGAGGGAGAAGCAGACTCCCTGCCGAGCAGGGAGCCCGATGCGGGACTCGATCCAGGGACTCCAGGACCATGACCTGAGCCGAAGGCAGTCGCTTAACCAACTGAGCCACCCAGGCGCCCAATAAATAAAATCTTTAAAAAAAAAAAAGAAGGATGAAAACTTGCCACCACAAAGGAGATTGCAGGAGAGAAATTCCCCCCTGGTGATTTGAACATCATTACTACCTGCACCTAGACCAGCAACAGTTCAGAAGTGTGGCTTCAGCAAGCATCTCATTTGTAGGGAAAGAAAACATGGGAGCTCTACAGTACTAAACAGACCTGGGTCCCTACGTAAGTCCTCCCACTTCCTAGCTTCGTGTGAGGCCTTGGGCAAAGTGCTTAGACTGCTTAGCTATCGTAAACGCACCCACTCTTCTCAGCTTGTAAGTACTCAAGGCATAGAGTAGATATGAGGACAGAACAAGACCGTACATGAGAACTGCTTGCACAGTACCCAGCCCAGAGGAAGAACTTGATAAAAGGCAGTTATTCTCATTCGTGTTAGCTATCTTCCCTAAGAAGGGTACTATGATGCTTTAGGAGTTTAAAAGCACTTGAGAGTGTGAGTTTTTCTCTGCGTTAGCTAACTAACTCACTCTTTGAATCAGTCACTCTCAACCTGCTTCATCTGTGATCCAGTCAGTTTTGGGCTATTCGTTCACCATTAGAGCTCAGAATGGGGTTGAAGGGGAACCAGGATTCCAGCATGCACATAAAGGGAAGCATGGCAACTTTAGTACTGAAGACCCCTGGAAGAGTTAGGGGAATATAATTCTTCTCATTTTCCTTTGAAATTTCTCCTTTATGATCAGTACACCGTCTTTAAAAAAAAAAAAAAAACCTGCTTTTCTATTTCTTATAATCTAGAGACTAGGCCTCTATCCCCTCTTCAACATTCCATCAAGAGTTGGCCACATAAGGACTGCTTCTGTGGGGTTCTTGGCTTAGAGAGCTTTGGTTCAAAGCTATGAAAACCGATTCTTTTTTTTTTTTTAGTAAAGATTATTTATTCATATGAGAGAGGCAGAGAGAACACAAGCAGGGGGAGAGGCAGGGAGAGAGGGAGAAACAGACTCCCCACTGAGCCAGGAGCCTGACGTGGGGCTCCATCCCAGGACCCTGGGATCGTGACCTGAGCCGAAGGCAGACGCTTAACTATCTGAGCCCCCCAGGCACCCCGAAAACCAATTCTTGCTGCTTAGTACTGCCTGCCACTTGCCCCATTGAATAAGTGAGCTTGGATATTCACATTTTTGTGGGAAATAATAACAATTCTGACATTAATGGTTTTTAAATATTTCTTTTTTCCCCCTCTAGATTTCTCTTTCCTAAATGTCTTGACCAGTGTTCACAAGGTAAGCAATATGTTTTACTTCCTGCTTTTGCATGCCTTTCAAATTCTGTTTAGATGTAACAGACTTTTCTTCATCTCCTTCCTCCCATTCTAAAATCTAAAACAAACAAAATTGGTCCAGGGAAACCTTTGACATCTTTTTCTTTTATCATATTTGATAGGCAGATTTCTTTCTGAGTTTGTCTCTTAAGATGATAAGCTGCCATGACAACAGCTCTCCTGAGCGGGGCTTAAGTCCGCCCTGGCCTTCCAACTAATATCAGTGAACTGAAAAGGTATTAGGTATTCCTAGCCTCTGGATCAACAAGATCTTGATGCACTTCTCCTGTCCCATGAATGCACAGTATGGTCCAGTAGGACCTTCTCCCTTAATCCCCTCCTATATACACTGGCATTTTCCACACCTCCTTGGTAGCATTTAGAAAAATCCATCCATCCTGTAGGTTACATTCAACCTCGCATTGTCCTCCCATCTGGCAACCCTGGAAGCAGCACTTTTTAGTCATATTAACTATGGTGCCTGGAGACCCAGAATAAATTCTGAATTTCCTGCAGTGATGATAAAATGCTCATTGTTGTCAGAAGACCTGGGGTCTGAGCTTCCTGAGCCAGCCCAGCAAGAAGAAATCAGACAGAAGAAAATAACTTGGTGTCCCCAGCACAGTTTTACCCTGCTGATCCCATTGCCAGTCCGCAGGGAGCGGAAACAACTGAGCATACCAGAGCTATTGTCTTGGGAAACAGCTGAGCTGGGTGCTGCGCAGGGCAGGAGCCGGGTCACTGGAGGGAGGAATGTGTGTGTTGGACTGCCGCTCCAGGGAGTCTCAAGTCCAGCTTTTAGAGTCCTTTGTTGCTTTCCAGGCACAGCACCCCAGAAGCAGAGTGGAATAGAGGTGGCTGGGTCCACCCACAGTATCCATTCCATGTAGATGAAGGAGTTTTTATGGAGGTTGGGTCCATAGAATGTTGTGACAGATTAGATGTGGGGCATGAGTTGGAGAAAGAGTTATCTAGTATGAACTGCTCTTAAGTTCCAAGGTTGGGAGGTTGGGAAGGTTGGTGGTACCTGTCCTTGAGATATAAAGCATAGGCAAAAACATAGGTCCAGGAGAAAACCAAGGATCACTCTCTGGTCCTTGGATATATGTTTGCAAGTCATGGTCAAAGCCAAGGGTGTGGGCTATAGGCATCCCCTGTCCACCACATGATTATTGCCACCCTAATGCACCTTGGCTCCTTGGCACTTTCTCCCTCCGTGCCCCTTTTGTTTTTTTTGCACACAGCACAGGTAGTCAGACTGCCCTAGCCGAGAGCCTTGGGGAGGTGCCTGTCTTCATTGTCCATGAACCTGAGTTCTCTTCTTGGGAGGAAAGACCTTTTAGGCCAAGACAGACTGGATTCTCTCTGGCACTTGGTAGACAGATTTCATTAACACTGCTTCCTTACTCAGTGTTCAAAGGCAACTTGTATCAGATTCTGTGCATGTGTAAAGATAGGGATGTGGGCAGATGACCTTGAGGCCATTGATGATGTTTTTCTAAACTCCAAAGGACTTGTAGAGTGACAGTGTCTTAGTAATTATCTTCCCCTTGCATCTGGGCCCAAAAGACCGTATGAACTGGTCTGACCTGGCTCACCATGGGCATGGGCTGTCCAGGGAGGGAGGAAATAAAAGGCAAGTATTTCTTTTATCCTCAGAGATTTGGTGGCTAGCTTACCAGTGGGATCTGCCACCAGTAGACAAACACTTCATGTCCCGAGGGAGCATATCGCCTACCTTTGCTCCTGTTCATGAGTCAGGCTCCCTGATTCATTGCTTTTACAACAAAGGATTGTTTTACAATGAGAAAAGGACTATATTGCAGCCCCAAGATGATGTGTGTTACAGAAATCAAGGATTAGGAAATAATCTCAGAGCTTAAACAGCAAACAAGACTCAGTATAATGCTGATTTGAGAGAAGAGCAAAGACATTTTCTACCATGTCTTGCTTTTGGAAGTATCTAAAGATGGATAAAACAAACTTTGCTTTCTCCTGGGCTTCTGGAAGCCTTTAGCCCAGACTGGGACAGTCAGACCTTAGGGGTGTTTCTCCACTCTGGGGAATGGGCAGGCCAGGCTGTCCACTCACTCACATCCCAGACTGGTAAGACCATAGCCAAATGTGGGTATCCATTCTTTGATATGGAGCAGAAGGAAGCTCCTGGCCCAAGCAAGATGAAATGCCCACAGTGGCCTCTTCACCCTGTGCTCCAGATAACTGCTGTACCTGCCTCACAGATGGCATTTCCTCTTGGCAGGTGGTAGTTTGCATAGCTGGCCTAAGGAATGCTGAGGATAATCCTTTTGCTTGTTTCCCTATAAAGCAAAGCCCCATTTCTGTGTCCAATTCCTGACCTAGAATCCCAACCCCCCAGGGTTTATCTACATGATACTGGTGAGGCAGACAGGACTCTGGGCAAGGTGTCCATCAGAGATCCAGACCCCAGCTTTTTCCAGAATAGGCCAGGCCTATGCTTATGATCCTGGTGCATACAACTTAGTTTGCCACATTTGTACTAGTCTGATTCTCCAGTTTCTTTTGCCCAAGAAGATACCCCACAGAGTCCTAGGACCTTTATAGGTCTTCACTCAGCTTTTGCTGACTCCTCAGTACAAGATCCATCACAGCCATTCTTGTCTCATGGAAATCTCATGGGCCTCTTGCAGGATCCGGCTCCCATGTTTGCCACCTCTGGAATGTGCTGAGCCTTCTAGCACTCTGCTTTGCTTCCCCCACTATGCTACATTCTGGGCCTGGCCTTCTGATCTTGCCTCACTCCATTTCCAGAGGCCCCAGTCAGGCCCTGGTGCAGTCATAGGACATGGATTTCTGGCATTAGGCTCACCAGCCTCATCCTCAGTGCTTCCCCTGAAGCCTCCAGAGTGACCTTTCTAAATGGGACTGAGAGCACAGGCACAACCAGTGTCACCTTCATTAGGAGCCTTCCCTGACACTGTGGCTGAGAATGGTCCATCTTAGTGTTAAAGGTTCTGAACAGAAATTTTTAAATGTTTTAAAATAGAATAAACAAAATGCTGACATATTCTCCATTTGAATTCCTCAGTCTGTGCCGTTACCACAACTAGGTCATACATGGAGACCTTGAGGATAGAGGTTTTGTGTGGGAGAAGCTCTTAAGAAAACGTGGTTCTGTATCTTCTTGTATACTTGCATACGCATAGACTATCTGAGAAAGCATACCCAAGGTCTGGTTGTCAGTGGTTGCCTCTGGGAAAGAGAACTAGGACTCAGGGTGCCAGAGGAGGGAGGAAGAAGCTTGGTTTCAATACCCTTTTGTACCTTATGAATTTTCTACCAAAAATGTGTATATATTGGTAAATCTTAGAAACCTTTCAGATGGCTGGCTGATGAATGGGATTTGCTCAGACTTAGAAGTGGGAAAAATTCTGGCATGTGGGTGCCCACAGCTTAGCTGCTTAGGCAGCTGCACTGGACATCAGGTTGCATGTATCTTTTATGACACTTGATTCATTCATTCACTTATTCAGCAAATCTGTATCTAGAGCCTGCTTCAACCCAGTCCTAGGAGGTTGGGGAAGGCTTCTGGAAGAGGTGCTATTCAAATTGTCTATAGCCTGAAGGAGGAGTTGGGCCAACGAAGCGGAGGGAAAAGATGGTTCCAGGCAGAAGGACCAGCAAGAGCGAAGGCCTGATGGTGACCAGAGGACACCCAGGGCACACACCAGAGCACATCTGATATGATCAGATTTTCTGTTTTTGAAAGATTACTCTGACTACAATAGTTAGAATGAATTATAGTAAGAGAAGCCTGAAAGTGCACAGAATAAGCAGTGACCTAGCAAAGAGACTAGCAGTCTGAACTAGACAAATGGTAGCAGGGATTGATAGTGGATGATGGATCCAGGAGCTGTTTAGCACTCACCAGGCCAGGAGGAGGACTCAGGTGCCTCCACAGCCCACATTTGGGGAACTGGGCAGCCTTTCACCAAGTGACAGGAGGAAGCAGAGCTGCACTCACCACTTGGATGTCAAGGAAGGCTGGTGAGGAAACTCACCCTTGAATCCTGAGAGGTCTCTCAAGCACCGTGCAAAGGCCTAAGGTCAGCTTACTAGCTGAGCACTACCAGATACCTGAGAAGAATCGAACCTACATCTCAGAACCAAGGAACTGATAGATCCCCAAACTGTTCATAAACACTTGGGAAGGAGGTTCTGTGCTCAGCAGGTGAATTGTAAGTCCTGGTGTCTATGGTCCCAGTCATGTGGCATAACCTTCGTATGTATCCTTTCCCCATGGTAACATGTGACCATTGGCATGAAGCTCCTAATGCCTGCTCCCTGGTAACGAATTGAGTGCATCCAGACAATTTGTGAGGTCCGATTCCATCTTTACCATTTTTATTTTATTTTATTTTTTAATATTTTATTTATTTATTTGACAGAGCAAGAGAGGGAACACAAGCAGGGGGAGTCGGAGAGGGAGAAGCAGGCTTCCCACTGAGCAGGGAGCCCGATGCGGGGCTCGATCCCAGGACCCTGGGACCATGACCTGAGCCGAAGGCAGATGCTTAACGACTGAGCCACCCAGGCGCTCCCAGTCTTTAGCATTTTTAGAACACTTTTTTCGTTAGTATGAGTGTCGAGAGGAAGGAAGTATCGTTTACATCTGTCTCAGACTAGAGGCAGGAGCCAAGGATCCTGGAAGTTGCCTTCCATCTAGTGATGGCCACTCATCTGAACCATGGACTCAGCAGCCTCACTAGTGGGAGTCACATGACCTAGCTTCCTGCTGGTGCCATAGCCACCCTTGTCTGTCTGAGAAATGGATCAGTCCAGGCCCCTCAGTGTCCGTGTAGAGGTCTCATTCTTAGGCTGTTGCTCCCCAGACAATGACGGTGGTGGGGATGGTGGTGGCCATTAAGTTGCATTTAATGAGTTCTTACTATCTCTAGGCCCTGTGATAATTATTTACTGATAACCTGCAGGTGTGTGTTACTGTTCCCATCTAACAGAGGAGGAAATTTGGCTTAGAGAGAAAGTTGAGCAATTTGCCCCTGATGTCATTCATCAGTAATTAGTGGAGCCCCACATTCAAACTCATGGTCTGCCTGGCTCTAAAACCCATGCTTTAGGGGCACCTGGGTGGCTCAGTCGGTTAAGCAGCTGCCTTCGGCTCGGGTCATGATCCCAGGGTCCTGGGATCGAGCCCCACGTCAGGCTCCCTGCTCGGTGGGGAGTCTGCTTCTCCCTCTCCCTCTGCCTACCTCTCTGCCTACTTGTGCTATCTCTCTGTCAAATAAATAAATAAATAACCCATGCTTTAGTTTTTACATTATACTATCTTGTTACATATATGAAGAAGATAAATAAGACTGAGTCCTGTATTTTAAATAACACCTGTGTTATTCATAGGAGCTTTTATAGTTTAGAGGAGGGGAGAGAGCAGAGTCGCATGAAGGATTGAGATGGTCAGGTAATAGGGAAGATTTTAACAAAAAAGTAAGCTTTACCAAAATTAAAAAGTTAAAGAGCTTAAGTAAAAAACAAGGTGCAGAACAGTATAATATGCCACTGTTTGTGGGGGAAAAAAGGTATACACACATTTACTTGTGTATACACAGCACATCCTGGAAGAAGATCTGAGAATCTGATAATGGTGATTGCCTCCAGGGAAGGAAACTAGATGGCTGAGGAGGAAGGGAATTTATTTTTCTTGTGAATCCTTCTTTGCATTGTTTGAGTTTTGCCCTCAAAAACTAAATACAGCTGATTTTTTTTTTTTTTAAACTAAACACTCAGCTTAATTAAATAGTATTCGTACAGAGTCCTCTATACTGAATATTCATCATTCAGGATCCCACAGTTACAAGGTTACTTGGGACAGCCGAAGTCTTTGTAATTTAGAGATAATCACTTATGAACTAATCATTTATTAAAGCTAGCCTCTCCTATTAAAAAGATTTTAATCTTAAAAAAAAAAAAAAGATTTTAATCTTAGATATAGAGTTAATGATAACACCCATGAGAATTCTATTACAAAATAGAATATAAATGTTGAAAATCTTGAAAACCTATAAATGAAATTCTATTTAACAAAGAATTAGGAGGCAGCAAGAGATACTCTCTCTACATCTTCCAAAGTGGGAGATCAATAGTTTAGAGCTGTAAAATCAAGTTATAAAGAGTGAGTTATATTCTTAGTATATAGTTAGTTGTAAAGACATACACTGGAGGGACTAAAATTACTAATATAACCAACCAGAATGTGATGGCAAAGTGGGAAGAACACTTCAGAATATTCCAGCTTCCCCATCTGTCACGTAGAAAAGCCAATAGGCATTGTCTAAAAGTGATATTATAAGAAACAGTGATTTAGAGCTATCAAAAAGCTATAAGGGGGGGCGCCTGGGTGGCTCAGTCAGTTAAATGGCTGACTCTTGATTTTAGCTCAGGTCCTGATCTCAGGGTCATGAGATCAAGCCTGGCTTCAGGCTCTGCGCTCAGCCTGGAGTCTGCTTAAGATTCTCCTTCTCTGGGTGGCTCAGTCGGTTAAGCAGCCAACTCTAGGTTTCAGCTCAGGTCAGGATCTCAGGGTCCTGGGATTGAGCCACCCGTTGGGCTCTGCACTCAGCAAGGAGTCTGCCTCAGGATTCTCTCTCCCCCTGCTCCTCCCCCCACTCTCTTTCTCTTTTGTGTGTGTGCGTGCTTTCTCTCTAAAATGAATAAATAAATTTTTTTTAAAAAAGATTCTCTTTCCCTCTCCCTCTGCCCCTCCTCCCTGCGCTCACTCACTCACACTCTCTCTCTCTAAGATAAATAAATCTTTTTTAAAAAATTAGAAAAAGAACAAATTTTTTTAATCTTTTTTTTTAAGACTTTATTTATTTGACAGAGAGAGAAAGAGGGAGAGAGAGCACAAGCAGGAGGAGCGGGAGAGGGAGAAGCAGGCTCCCTGCCAAGCAGGGCTCGATCCCAGGACCCTGGGATCATGACCCGAGCCGAAGGCAGATGCTTAACCAATTGAGCCACCCAGGCACCCCAAGAACAAGAAATTTTTTTAAAAATAGTTTATATTTTAAAAGATTGAGGGGCGCCTGGGTGGCTCAGTCGTTGGGCGTCTGCCTTTGGCTTGGGTCGTGGTCCCGGGGTCCTGGGATCGAGCCGCGCGTCGGGCTCCCTGCTCAGCCAGGAGCCTGCTTCTCCCTCTCCCACTCTCCTTGCTTGTGTTCCCTCTCTCGCTGTGTCTCTCTCTGTCAAATGACTAAATAAAATCTTTAAAATAATAAAAAAAATAAAAGATTGAATCTATAAAAGAGATCTAGCTGCTAGTATGTTAAAGCAACATTATGGGGTTACAATCAGCAAAATCCAGACAGCAGAAATTTACAGGATACAGCTGTTCAACAAATAAATTACAAAGAAATGAGACACCACAGATTGAAAGAGAATTATGAGATGTATCAATGAAATATAGTGTGTGGACTTTGGTTCCTGGTTCAAAAAAATCAGCTCTAAGAAAACATGAGACAGAGAACGTAGACTATATTTTGTATATTGAAGAATTTATTGTTAATTATTAATTTTTAAAATATACTGAAATATTTTTGGATGAAAGAATAGGATGTCTGGGATTGACCTCAAAATCATCCCGGGGAAAGGGGCAAGGGCCGGCATGTGATATGGAAGAAATGCAGTTAGCCAAGTGTTGTTAATTCTTGAAGGGTGATGGGCACATGGGAGTTCATTGTACTACTTTTAAAATTTTTGTATATGTTTTACATTTTCACAGTATTAATAAGTGAATAAAAATGGTTGAATAACAAAAATGCAAGTGATCTTATAGTGGAAATGGTGTATATACTCTGATCATAACTATGTCAAAACAGGAATGAGTATGGAATTATAATTATGTTGGCATGGTAGGATATGATAACTTCCCTGATTTCCAAATTCTCTGTAGCATAGATTTTCCTTCTATGTATCTATGAAAGCTTGGGAGGGATTTTTACCCACTCCACAACCCCTCATTGCCGGCACCACTCTTCCTTACTGTATGACTGTGTGAATATCTGTGTTAGCACTTACCTTAGAATTGTAGGTCCGTGTGAGCAACTCCTTGCCTGTGCACTCTTTGAGAATCTAATGGTGAGTGTCTGACGTATGGTTCGTGCTTGGTAAATGTCTGTGGTCTAAACTGGTGACGGTGTCTGGCACAGGTTCCGGAAGAGGTTAAGGACAAGGGATGTGGAAAGGGCCCTTTGATGAAGAAGCTCCAGGAGAGCTTCCAGCTGGAGAGCAGAATTGAGAAAGTAGAGGAGCGTAAGAAGTGAGGCAGCTACAGGCTTGAGGCCATTCACTCCAAGAAGTGGCAGTGACAGACAGGGGAGCAGGTGTTGGGGGTCAGGGGTGTCTGTATAAGAGGACTACTGGAAGGGATGATCAGGAAGGGAGCAAAGGCTCACATTGTGTGAGCCCTCAGCCCCAGTCAGGACTCCGAAGCCTGAACCGTTCTTGGTTTTATTCCTCAGGCCTGGTGAGTAATGTGGTGTTCACCAGTCACACCACAGAGCAGAGGCACCCTCTCCTTGTCCAGCTGCAGAGCCTCATCAGGGCTGCCAATCCTACTGCAGCCTTCATTCTTGCAGAAGATGGGATTGTCACCAGGTAAACTTACCAAGTTTACTTCACCCTGTGGACTAGCCACTTTCTCAGATGCACCGCTCTGACTATGGCCCACAGTGTCTTTCTCTTGTATCTAAGACCTGCACATTTATAGAAGTGCTTTTGATGTTACGTAAAAATCAGCAAGAGGACCCCATGTGTCAGTGTCCTGTACTGTTTTGAGATATTTTGTTGTTTTTTTTTTTTTTTAAGATTTTTAAAAAGATTTTCTTTATTGAGAGAGAGAGCACGAGCAGGGGAAGAGGCAAAGGGAGAGGGAGAGAGAGAATCCCAAGCTGACTCCATGCTGAGCGCGAGCCCGACACGGGGCTTGATCTCATGACCCTGAGACCATGACCTGAGCTGAAATCAAGAGTTGGAGGTTTAACTGACTGAGCCACCCAGACGCCCCAAGATTTTATTTTTAAATATTCTCTGCACCCAACGTGAGTCTCGAACTTACAACCCCAAGATCAAGAGCTGCGTGCTCTACTGACTGAGCCAGCCAGGTGCCCCGAGATACTTTGTTTTGATGCATCACATTTTTGTGCATTAAAGGATGAATTCGAGACTCTCTCAATATTCCTTGTGTTAAGATGTGAAAGAAATGGCATAGAGAACATAGAGAAATGACCTTTTTACTTCATGGACTTGGGTCCAAATTACAAACTAAAAATAGAGAATTGATGACTTTGTGTGTGTGGATGTGTATGAAGAGAAAACATCTGGTCATATAGCACATTTATTTGCTCCACAAAGATATTCCAAAAGGTATATACTTTTTATATAATTTTGACTTTGAGCAATGTAAATATTTTACATATTCAGAAATTAACAAAGAGGGATAAAACTAAAACAAAAAAGTGAATCCATCTGTATATCAAAGTAATAACCACACACACAGCAATTAATTCAAGTAACTTTTTTTTTTTTTTTTTTTAAAGATTTTATTTATTTATTTGAGAGAGAGAATGAGAGACAGAGAACACGAGAGGGAAGAGGGTCAGAGGGAGAAGCAGACTCCCCGCTGAGCAGGGAGCCCGATGCGGGACTCGATCCCGGGACTCCAGGATCATGACCTGAGCCGAAGGCAGTCGCTTAACCAACTGAGCCACCCAGGCGCCCCTAATTCAAGTAACTTTTAAACATAATCCTCTGTTGGAACCCTGATTCAAATAACATCACTTGTTAGATAAGAAAGATTATAGGGGCGCCTAGGTGGCTCAGCCGTTGGGCGTCTGCCTTCGGCTCAGGTCATGATCCCAGGGTCCTGGGATGGAGCCCCGTGTTGGGCTCCCTGCTCGGCAGGAGGACTGCTTCTCCCTCTCCCACTCCCCCTGCTTGTGTTCCCTCTCTCACTGTGTCTTTCTCTGTCAAATAAATAAATAAAATATTAAAAAAAAGAAAAATTATAAATGTGAAGTGGGAAAGTGAAGAAAAACCCTGTGAATGGTGGATTTGAATTGTGGGAGTCAATATAAATTCATTATTTCAAAAAAATGTATATTTCCTAGCTCTTCCCATTGAAAGGGACCAGAAATACTAATACCAGAGTAGAATAAACACCCCTTCCTCTAGATCCTGGTTTCTACATACCAATCCCCAATACAAGGTATCAGGACTTCTTGGAGAATTGACTGATTGCAGGTCTAGGGCAGGGAAAGTACAGGTGAGCCTGGTACATTTTGTGCTAAAAAAGCAAGGAGGTATCAAAGGTTAGTAGAGATATGTCAAAGGGATACCAGAGCTAGCTCAAGAAGCTCCCACTAGACAAATTTGGGACAGCTTGAGCATAAGAGAAAACAAATGTAATAACAAATAACAGCACATGGAATAAAATGAGTCCATGGTGATACTAAAAAAATGAGGAGAGGCAGGACAGTAAATCTCTCTTAACACTAATAAATAAGAATTTATAGAACCAGAGAGTCACTGTTTTGTAACTTAGTATAATATAATACTTGATTTAGGCAAGAATCATCAGTGGATACTAAGAGCAGTGGGTGACAGATTGTTGATGAAAAGGACATTAACTGGTCTCAAAGTATCACTCCATGGACTACTTACTGCTTACGATGAGGGGAAAGTACCTTCACAGTAAGAGATCTAGTAGACATGACGTTGACCAAATGATTAGACTTAGAGACCACTATGTGGGCAGACTGACATTGTGTGCCTCCTTCATGTGATGGTCTGGGAAGAACACAACCTCACCTGGGTATTAATCTTACCAAAAATGTTTAACCAAATTTAATCATAAGGAAATAGATCCAGATTGTAGGACACAGGACAACTGGCATGTACTCTTCACAACTGTCAACTCTGTAAGAAACAAAAAAAAGTTGGAAGAATTATTCCACATAAAAGGAAAATAAAGATTGTAAATTCAGTAAGCAGTCCTTGATTGGATCCTGGGTCCCCTTTCTGGCAAAACAGGGAAAATTTGAAAATGGATTAGATCAGTACTTCTCCAACTCTAATGTGCATATAGATCTCTTAGGGATCTTGTTAAAATAAGAAGGCAGGTCTGGAGTAGGGCCTGGCATTTTGTGTTTCTGATGATGAGCTTCTAGATGATACCAGTACTGCTGGTCCACAGTATTAAATTCCTTGGGTATAATAATAGTATTGTTGTTGTGAAAGAGGATGTCCTTGTTCTTAGGAGAGGGAGGCATACTGAAAGGATTTAGGTGTGCAGTAACAGAAAAAATGTATGTGTACATGCTTGTGCATCTGTTGGGGGGGAGGAAGCAAAATGGGCCAGTTAAAATTGATCATCCTAATTAACCTAGGTTTTTCTATATGTTTTCAAAGGAATGAAGACATTGAGCTGATTCTCTCAGAAAATAGTTTTTCAAGTCCTCAGATGCTACGATCTCGATATTTAATGTACCCTGGCTGGCAAGTATCATCATTGAAAAGTAGCTAAGATTTCTTTGTAAACGCAATGATTTATTCATTTACAGAAAAAAAAAAAAAAGAAAAAGTGAAATTTCACTTGTTCTACAAGGGTAACACTGGCAGCTGGGATGGCCTGCTGTATCCTAACAGCTGCTGGTCTTGCCAGGAGCCCAGTGCTCCACACATCTTGGGCTCCAACTTGGGAGCCTTGCTGGATGTTGAGACTTAGGGAGTGGCCCTGTGGGCACCAAGCACACCGTGGTCTTTGTTTCCTCTAGCCTCTAGTGAGGGTGAGGTGGCTGGCATGGAACCAGATGAGAGTCGCTCTCATCTGGTGGATTTGAATTGTGGGAGTCCTGAGAATATAGTCAGTCCTCCAGGGGGTCCCACCTGACAGGTAGGTTCCCTGCTGTTGTGGCCCGGGGGATGTTTATTCTCTCCTGGCAGCCTCCCAGCCTGTGAACCTCTCCTCCAAAAGGGAGGGGAGGAGAGAGGACCAAGGGCGCTGTCGTCATGCTAGTGCCAACATCACTTGAGCATTCACTGTGTGCTACACCTTGTTCTAAGCTCTCCAGTACAGTAGCCACCAGCCACACTTGGCTATTTAATAAAGTGTAAGTTAATAAAAATTAAGTAAAATCAGTCTTTCAGTCATACAAGCCATACTTCCAAGTGCTCAGTAGTTACCTGTGGCCAGCAGCTAGCACATTGGGCAGCGCAGATCCAGAACATTTCCATCCTCACAGAAAGTTCTGTTGGACAGTGCCCACATCCTACGAGCTCTACCTGTGTTACCTCATTAATCCTCAAACCAAGCCTGCGAGGTAGGCTCCTTGATTTTCCTCCTTTTTAAGGATAAGGTAAGTGAGGCAGCGAGGAGTTAAATGGCGTGTTCAGGTTCATACAGCCAGTAAGTGAAAGAGCTGCGTTTCAAACCCAGCTTATATGGCTCCAGAGCCCGTATGCTCAACCGCCATGCTGTGCTCATTCCTCTACAGAATGGGTAGCTGGGTTCTGCTCTCTTGAAGGTTCAAGGGAAGACAGTTACTAAAGCTTGGCCAAAAGTATTCTCTCATGTTGATTTGGATTATCTTTGTTATCCTTGCTCACTTCCCCCAGACACCTTTCTATGTCCTCCACACCACCCCTTACGTCACCAGTATTTTATACCAGCAAAAAACTGATTGCACTATGCTGGTAAACAAACAAGTCCAATGTGTGGAATTGAAGATTTTCAGGCATATTCTAGAAGGAACCTCCAATTTGAGTTACATCATACTTGCTTAAACAGTGGGTAAGTGCATCATGCCTTATGCCTGAACAAGACAGTTCTATCTTAGCTAAAAAGAAACGGATGGAGCTTATGGGTGAAACCTTCCTCTCCACTGACTACAGCTACTGACCCTTTTCCTGCCTCACCTCTGGGCCTGGGCCTGAGATTCCTGCTGCTTCCACCTAACACCTAGGGAAGCACCCATTCTGTAGTCCATGGCGACTCATTCTGGGCATTGTGCACATGAACCTAGCTCAGGGCATAAACTTTCCTGGAGGCAGAATGATCCAAGAGCCAGGTATAAAGGGTGCATTAGAAGGCTCCGTGAATCTAAAGTCTGAAGCCTTCTCTTTACCAGGAAGATCAGTCCTTACAGAGAATCAGAGATGGAGGGGCCTCAGCATCATCCTTTGGGCCCTCCCCCTTCTGAGTCCCTTCCTAGGAATCAGATAATTTAATCTTTTAACAAGATGGCAGCCATCAGCCATCCCTGTGTATTTTTCCCCCTCCCTCACTGAGTCAGAGCGCACCACCTCAGTGAAGAGGCTTTAGCTCTGTGCTTAGCTCTGTGCTGTGCAGATTGTCAGCCATTCCCCTCCCACAACCCTCTCTGTGCTCATCTACCCCACCCCCAATAAGTAGAAGGCTTATTTCTGGCCTAGCAGGAAACCTTCACTCTTCCCTTGGCCCCTCCCGCTTTCCGTAAGGATTCAGGCTCTGAACAAAGAAGCCAGAGAGGCCGATGGTCTCCCCTGTCTTGGGAGAGGGCAAGAAGAACATGTCAGTACTGCAGAGATGTTATACCAGCACCTTACTTTAAGGAAAGCATAAAGAGTAAGATAGTTTCAATTGTACATATGATATAAAATTCAAATCTGTAGAGCTATTTTAAAGCAAAGGAAACTAATAAAATATAATAGACTGGACGAAAATGTTTGCATCATATGTGGCAAAGGGTTAATATAATATTTGAGAAGCTTATTTTGATACTGAAGAAAAGTAACCCATTCCGTATAGGTGGACAGTTCACTTTTTTTGAGGATTTTATTTATTTGAGAGAGAGCGAGTACGTGAGCAGGGGGGAGGGGCAGAGAGAGAGGGAGAGGGAATCTCAAGCAGACTTCATGCTGAGCACAGGGCCCGAGCGGGGCTCAAACCCACGACCCTGAGATCATGACCTGAGCTGAAACCGTGAGTCGGACGCTTAACCGATGGAGCCACCCAGGTGTCCCTGCACAGTTCACTTTAGAGCAAGTATAAATGGCAGCCATGGTAACAGAATTCCATTTTAGTAACTCAAAAACGTAAAATGATGCCTCGCTGTTGTTTTGATTGAAACCTATTACACTTAACCAGAAATATCTAAGAATCATTGCTGGGGGAATTGTTGTGCAACTGAGACACTCTTCTGCTACTGGGAGTGGTGTAAGTTATTACCCATGAGATGGTTACACCCTTTCCTGGGTTGATACCATCATGCGGATTCATCTCAAGGAAATAATTCAAAAGAAGGAATGACAATTCCATAACTTTGGAAGCTGGATGATGCGGGTTCATTGCACTATCTCTCTATCTTTGCATGTGTTTTCAATTTTCCATAATAAAAACTTAAACTTTTTAAATGCTCTGAATATGGCATGTCCTTTTTAAAAATTTTTTTTTATTTTGGGGGCACCTGGGTGGTTCATTCATTAAGTGTCTGCCTTCGGCTCAGGTCATGATCCCAGGGTTCTGGGATTGAGCCCCACATTGGGCTCCCAGCTCAGTGGGAAGCTTGCTTCTCCTTCTCCTACTGCTTGTGTTCCCTCTCTCACTGTGTCTCTGTCAAATAAATAAATAAAATCTTAAAAAGAAATTTTTATTTTTAAGCAATCTCTACACCCAACGTGGGGCTTGCGCTCACAACCCCAAGATCAAGAATCACGTGCTCTACCAACTGAGCCAGGCGCCCCTGAACATGGCATCTTCTTAATGAGTCTGTGGTTGGCATTATGTCTGCTGAATTCAAAACTGAGAAAATAGAGCAGAGATGCCCCAGCTCTTTAGTTCCTTCTGGAAAGTGTGCACATCCAAATGTACAGTCTGTTAAGCTGCCCTCAACAATGGTGGGGTATAGTTGAGGCCCTGAGGAAGAGCTCCAGGGGTGTCAGGAAGAACCCCCAATCTCAGGTGGCACACTGGTAGGCTTCAAAGATAGATGGGGATCTTTGGCTTCAAGGAACTGCTAGTCTACAGACCTCCCTGCTGTAATGGGGCAACCATGCTTCCCAGTCTCAAGATGAAAGAAACATATACCTATTTAAAACAAGTGTTTTGTATGCAAATGTCACATAAGAAAGAACTCAAATATTTCTGGATGGGTATGTAATTCATCCCTGAGTGGTATATAGTAACACTCAAAGCCCCAATTACTTGTACTTACAAATTTTTAAACTTTTTAAGGTATGAAGGTAAATATGATGCTGGATCAGTCTTTCCACTAATGGTTCAGATCTGCGTATGGTTTGGTCGTCCCTTGGAGAAGACTCGCTTCGTGGCCAAGTGTAAAGGTAAGCCTTGGTTGGGACATGTCCCAGACCCTGGTAAAAGAGTATGCCAGAGTTTCCCATGCTACCCGGCACTATTTTAGTATTAATGTGTGCTGTCTTTTCTCCTTTCCATTGGGTCCAAAAACAAGCAGAGGGATTTGAGGATCCAGGAGTGCCCCACTCTTGGGAACAGTGGCAGAGCCACTGGGGAGGTTCTGGTGGAGGGACAGCCTATGAGCCCTGGTCCCTCGAGTAGGGATCCTTCCCAGTCCCTAACCCTCCCAGCTGTGTGCCCTGAACTTGGCCTCTGCCCCCAGGTAGGTGACAGCCTTGTCCTCTTCCTCCACCAGCAATTCAGTCTTCCATCAAGCCAAGCCCCTTCTCTGGAAACATCTACCACATCCTGGGCAAAGTGAAGTTTTCAGGTAACTGGGGAGTTGGATTTGGGAGTCCTGCACTATGGAATGCTCACATCTCATGATGTGGGTTCATAGCTTCTACTGGTGCTCTACAGACCACGGATAGCTCTCAGACTCTCTCAAAAACCCTCCCATCTGGGCTTGACACCAGTGGTTCTTCTAGTCTCCCCGCCTTTCTGCAGGTCCTGCTCCACAGTGAAGGATGTGTCCTATCTTCCCCCTGGATGGCCTGCCCAGGGCCTTTCCTTACAGCTCCTTGATTTCCTTGTTCCAGAGACTCTCACTGCACCCCTTTCAAGGCATCCATCCTAGACCTGTCACCAGGAGCTGCCCCAGTGATGAGCTGTCCAGGTCCACATCCATTTCTGCCCAAGTCTTCAAGCCTTCCACTTGCCTTCTCCCTATTTATTAGCCTTAGGCCTCTGGAAACCCTAATGACCTGAAGTCTGTCCATCCTGGGCTGGAGGTCAGGGAAGGCCTCAAGACAAGGAGTTAATCAACTCAACATTGAGAAAGGGGAGAATATTCCAGAGAAAAGGTACAGCATGTGCTTTGGAACCAAGGCAAAAAAGGCACATTGGAGGAACCAAAAAGGGTTCACTGTGGCTGAGGCTTAGCAGGAATATGTCTGTTAAGGCATTTTTAGCTGTTGTAACAGAAAACACCAACTCAACTAGCAGGTGTTAGCTGTGTAATAAGAGGTCAAGAGGTCAGGCAGCATAGCAAGGCCACTGAGGACACAGGTCATGTGTGTTCCTTCATCCATGGTATGTCAGCTTGTCCTCAGGTTCCCACCCCTCATTGCCAGGTAGTGCTACAGGTTTGGTGTCACCTCCAAACACAACATCCAGCTGAGAGGAGAGGCTCTTCCTGTGGGTGGCTTTATCAATACAGATGCCTTTTACTGAAGCACTTCCTACCACTTCCTGAGCAGACCACTCCTCTCATTGCCCAGGATTGAGTTGCCATGCCTTCTGGGGAATTGGTATTGGAGAAAGAGCAGGATGCTGGGCAGGCAACCATCAGTGTCTGCCATAGGGAGCCACTGAGAGTTGTAAGCATGGGACCATATGGGTTCAGATAGGAGAATTAGATGACATCACCTATATAAAAGAAGCTTTCAAGGTCCTTAACCCATGCCTTTGGCCTAATTTATGTTCCTGAATCTGAAACTTTGGCCCCTTACTCAAGCCTGCTTCCCTCAGGCTCCGACAGACAGCCCCCTCCTTGTTTCAGAGGTCATAATGTCTCCCCCTTCCCTCTCACCTTGTTTTTGTCTTAATTTAGACCTTCTCTTGACTCCCTTCTTATTCAAAGTTAACCTCTCTGTTTTGGAGCCCTTTCTCATCCTGCTTTTTAGGGGGACCTTGCCTTTTTCTTGTGTCTCCTGTGCTAGCCCCCCGCTTCTCAGTCTATAAACCCAGTCCTAGCTTTCCTGTTCCTATAATGTGACCCTCCTGCACCACTTGTATGTTGACAGTCCCTCTTCCCTTGGCCTCTCAGGCCTCTGCTAGGGGCTCTCCTCTTGTAGTCCCCTTCTGGGTTAGTGACATCCACCTGATTACCAAATCAGCCAAGCCAGAAATTTACATTGCTCCTCCCTCTCTTACGTCATCCTTTCTAACTTGACACCAATCAGGGCAGTTCTCCCTCCTGCATATGTCACAGGAATCTGTCCCCAACCATCTGCACGTTACAGTCTTAGTGTAGCTTTATCCTTTTGGGGCTCAGGGACTACGTGTGTTCTCCCTACAGACTCTGAGAAGGCCATGGAGGTCTGCCATAACACTCTGGCCAATTCTTTGAGCATTGTCCCTGTTTTGGAGGGACCTTCGCCACCGCCTGACTCCCGAAGCACACCTCAAGAAAGCAACGGGCAGCAGGAGTGTTACCTCGTGTTCATCGGCTGCTCCCTGAAGGAAGAAAGCGTCAAGGACTGGCTGCGGCAGTCAGCCAAGCAGGTGGTTTCCAAAGCCCAGACACCTCTGGCACAAATGTGACCAGCACACCTCAGAGCTGCTCCTGGCCTTGGGGTAGAAGCCCCTCCCATGACCTCCCTCCTCTCCACCCTTCACAGGCTCAGCCAGCACTTCCAGGGATGGTTTGCAAGTAGGAGGAAGCCACTCAGGGTAACCTCAAGGCAGACCTGTTCTTACAGCCATTTCTAATTCTTTTGCCAAGGCAAATTGCAGCTATTAGGTGGCTTAACTAGGACCTGGGTGAAACCTGGTGGTTCCATGTGGATCCTGGGTCAGCCTGGCAGTCTAAACTCAAAATGTCTTTTCTTAGCTGAACCTAATTCGGGGCTGTCCTGTGTTCTGAGCCCAGAATCCTTCTATACTTGGGTTCTCTCTCTAGAAAAGAGAAACAACAAAGATATGCTTACGGCCATTTGCAAACCAAGACTTCAAGCATTGATACCAGTGAGCCCAGGGAGTCTCAAGGGAAGAGGATGCTTGCCTATAGAGGCACGTAAGCATCTTTAGCCCAGTACTGCAAAGAAAAATAAAACCCAGACTGGAGTTAAAATCCTCTAATATGATGCAGGTTGGGTGCTAGGCCTCTTAGCACAGCCTCAGGGGTTTAGCTTGACTTAGAACTCTGGAAATAGAGTTGGCTGAGCCCTGGGTCCTTTGTAGATGCTTAGTTGGAACCTGTCTTTTATACTGAGGGATGGCTGCCTGTAGGCTGTGTCTTTCTCAGATAAACTGGATAAACTCCTAAATGGTTGAGTAGGGGACCTCATGTTGTCCCTTTGTCTGCATACCTGGCACTGGTGAGGCTTAGAGTCGAGGATCTGCAGAGACAGGAACATGCTATTTGCCGAAGCATTGGTGTTTCCTCTGCTGCTTGTTTCCCCTGGCACACGGGGTTCTGTGGTGGTAAGTGGTCTCCTTGAGGGGCAGGCAGGCAGGATATTGTGTCCAGGCCACGACAGTGCTGTGCTTTCTTTCCTTGCCACTGGGATCTAAGTCATGTAACTGGCCCCCAGAGCCCTGAGCCCTCACCTGCCCATGTACTCCATCAGCTCTGTTGGGACCTGACCCCTCCCTCCCTACATCTCTGCACAGAAGCCTCAGAGGAAAGCCCTGAAGACCAGGGGAATGCTGACCCAGCAGGAGATCAGGAATATCCACGTGAGTCCCCTAAGAGCCCCAAGGCTGTCCTTCTGGGCTGGCACAGCTCCATCCTTTAGGATTCCCTGAGTGAGGGGCCTATTTATAGGGCATGCTGAAGGTCTTGCTCCTCTTAAGCCACAGAGGGAAGCTGGGTAAAGAGGAACCTCAGACCCTCCAACCTTGTAGCCTGAGAGAAAGAGGGTAGAGTGACCTCTGGTGTGACCTGGGCATGAGATAGAGGAGAAGCAGTGCCTGTGGGAGGAAGGGGTGACATGGAGCCCTGTTTTGACACACTGTTGAAGCAGCCACAGAAGTCCTTTCTCCTCCCATCCCTCCATGCTAGATATAAACCACAGATAAAGCAACAGAGCCCAGGAAAAGTTGTCTAGATCCAGAAGCTGCCAATAAGCAGGGGATATAATCCTGGGACCACCATGAGAGGCTCTTTGATGAGCCCCTCAGCCTTCAGGCTGACTCTCAGCCTCTGCCCCAGTCCCGACCCCCACTGGGACCTTTTCCTGAGGGGCTTGGGGGCAAAGGCTACAAGGGACACACAGTCCAGGCCCCAGCACAGGCTGTGCCACTTCTCCCAGTAATGAGTGGGTGGGAGAGGCTCTGGGACCCTAGGAGCCCCTGCTTTGGACTTGAGGAGGTCCCTTCATATCCAGCTCCTGTCCTGGGCAACCCTGGGTGCTCCTGGGGAGGAGACTGTGGGTACCTCAGAAGGCAGTCCTTGTAGTGTATGTTCCCCAGGAGCAGACCTTGAACATGGATTTGAGTGCACGTAGCTTGTTTTGGAAGTGATTCTAGGAGACACTAGCAGGGAAGTGGAAAAAGTAAGGGAGAGAAAGAAGGGGAGACAGCTAACAAAGGGTATGTTATCAAACCAGTACCACTGAGGACGAGTGGAGCTTAATCCCATGAGAAGCTCCCAGAGTTCCTCCCTGAGAGCTCAGGGACCTCCATCAGTCACTACTTGAGAACTGCTGCAGGGAGGACATTCCCTCGCATGTCTAGCCTTCCATGGGGCAGAGTGGGCTATCTTGCTAAGGTCATAGGCTTATTTGTTTTTAATGAATGAGTAGATGATAGAAAGTGGTCAGATAATTTTAATAGGACTCTTTTTTCCTACAGGTGAAACGCCACCTGGACCCCCTGCCCGCAGGCTACTTTTACAATGGCACCCAGTTTGTCAACTTCTTTGGTGACAAGACTGATTTTCACCCACGTATCCTTAGAATCTGTAGTGGCCAGGTTGGGGGTGTGGGAAGCCTGATCGTCAAGAGGGTGTTTGCTAGAGCCGCTGCAGCCCACCTCCTAGAGCGGGCTGTGTTCTGAGAGCACGCAGCAAGCCACAGAGGTAGACTTTTCATTTGGGCCTTCTAACATCATTAAAATTAATTTTGCCTTCATTCGCCAAAGCATCTGTAGGTTGTAGTTTAAATGTAGCTGTGGTGACATCCTGCGTTCTGTGGTCATCAGGGATCATAATTTACAAGTGGGAGACTAGACATGATTGCAGTAGTTAATCTGGGAGAAGGTGGACAGGAGTCTGTACTCATGAAAGCCGAAGGGCTCAGCTCTGGGACCTCATGAAGGAACCTGTGCCAGCCCTGGCTTATTCTCTGTAGCTGGGGTGCGGCCAGTATAGAAAAAGAGCCCGGCAGGTAGGCTTTGTGTGGGCTGGGCTTTTACTACTTGAGTGTCCCCCACCCCAGCTGCCCACAGATCCCTCTGGGCCCGGGCAGGTTCCCTTGTCCTCCTGGGCTCTCTTCCTTAATGAGATACTAGTCATGGACCAGTTCATGAATGACTACGTGGAAGAAGCCAACCGGGAAATTGAGAAGTATAACCGAGAGCTGGAACAGCAGGAGTATCATGACCTCTTTGAGCAGAAGCCCTAGGGGAAGGCTGGGCCATACATCCTGGAGAACGTCCACCCTGGAGGTGGACGTTTAAAAATGGGGTTACCTAACCTGAGCTTTCCCAGAGGCCTCTCCCTAAAGGGGCTGTCTTTGTTCTGCTTGGCCTTTGTGTACTGGCTTGAGTGCATGTTGTCTTTATTCTCTATACAGCGCTGAAGAGCATCACCTGCACCACTGATGGGGGGCGGGGGGGGGGGTCTTCATGGAGGATGAGCAGATAGGGACTGCCCTGTGTGTGGGGCTGGCAGCCCAGAACCTCTGGGTATCTCCTTTGGGCTGCTGAGGCACTGTGACGGTGGGGAGAATCATTTGTTACACAGAGGAGCTGTTGGCAAGCAGAAGGAACCCTGGCTGCCTGAACTGTGGCCATGCCTGGGGGACCAAGCCACCACAGGCGTTGGGCCTCAGACACTGTCCCAGGAGAGCCCTGTCCCCAGTGGAGTGCCTGGCTTCTGCTTAGGTCCCTTGCACTGAAGGAGCGGGCCCTGCTGGCCCTGGGCCCAGTCCTGGGGGGACCACCCCAGGCCCTGCCTGAGCCCCACCCACAGAGCCAGCAGCTTGGGCTGAGATCAACAGCCTGTTCTCAGATGAGGAGCTGTCCCTTACAGACTAAACTGAGGGGAAAGGCATGTTGCTTTCCAGAAGCATGTGGCTTTTGAATTGATATAAGCAGTCTCCCTGGAGGTTGGTTTTGAGCTCCCCTCATGGCATCACTCTGGTTTGCCTCATTCAGGGGCAAGAGCAAACCTGCTGCTTCAGCCCCCCTGGTGATGCTTTGCCTCACTTTTGAGGGGAGCATCCTGCAACCACTTAGTCTTAGGCCCAGGGCTCTGATCACTTGTGCGGCATCCCCGAAGGGGGCTCACTTTCCAGCACCAAGCCCTCCCTTGAGCCTTACCAGGGAAGGCTTGGTTTGCAGCCACAAACTTCAGGAAACTTACGTCCCCAAGCATTGTTGCTGCCCTGGACTTGTTTGGCTCCTGTAGACCGGGAATTTCAAAGAATTCCAATATCCAATTTAGAATTCCTTCCAGGGGCTTTGTTTGCAGCTGGACTGTAAAGCAGAGGGAAATTACAAATGGATCCGGTGCCTGACTTCCAGAATTAGTTTGGGGTGGGGGGAGGTCACAGACACTGATATTTGGGTGATGTCGGTTAGGACTTCAGCGCCTCAGCTGCCTAGATTGTAAATGCTTTCTGAATTTCACATATTTTTTTTTGCATGCCTTAGGAAGAAGCACATAGACGAAACCAGCAAAGTTTCCAGTAATGTAGAGGGATTTTTGAGAACGGCCCCTGGCACAGAGGAGAGACTGAGAAAGGATGGAGCACATGTGATCTGTGTGCCTGGTCACTCAGAGGCCTCCATGCAAGTAGCAAAGCAGGTGTTAAGGGCTTGTCAGTAAAATGTACTTGTATTAGAAAAAAATAATCTGTATTTGAAGCCAAATGAACAAAACTCAAAATATCACTAAATAAGAAATCTTGCATGAAGAAAGCCTTCTGAAAAGGCCCATGTGCTCCAGTCCCAACTCCCAGAGCTGGTGGTGACAAGGGCCCTGGTGTGGAGCCCCAGTCTGGGAGCACCTCACTTCTGGTGGGCCAGAGGCTGGGGTCCACAATGGGCCTGCCTCTGCTTCAGAATCAATAACATAGATCTTAAGTGCAATTGATGAAATAAGCAATGAGTTACTGTAGCTTCTTTTAGCTCTACTGAGCTCTTTTTAAAAACTCAACCTTGAGCAGCCTTAGAGAAGGGAGAAGTGGGGTGGGTGGGTGGGGTAGGGGAACCATAGGCCATTTACTCCAGGTGGGTTGCCGTGAACTTTTAAATGAAAGCTCTAGATTGAGGAGCTCGAGCCATTTCCTGGTGGCTGCACAAAAGAGTTTTTAAAAAGGGTTCAGAGCCCGCACATAGAAGCGGGTCTTCCCACTGCGTGGGGCTGCACTACGTGGTGGTCTTGGTTTCTGACCGTTGTCCACAGAAATGCTCTCTCACCAACTTGCCCCACTACCCCAATTCCTCTGCTGTTAGAGGGAAAACTGTGATTACCTCAACTTGAATATGAAACTGTGATTGAAAAAAGTCAAAACGTTAAGAAGTTCCAAAGCCAAAAAGGCAGAACTGGCTGAGGCCTCCGTTGACGCTCCTCAGCCTGCTCGGGAGTGTGAAGGGGCACACTGGCGAAAGGGCATTCCTTGGGGCGCACTTGCTGTGCTCCTGGTAAAGAGGCACACTGGCTGTGTGAGCTCTTTGAGGACTGAGGCAGGGAGGATGCTCCTCACCCCCCTCACTGCCCCTTCTGGAACCTGCCAGGCGCCTCTGGGTTCTGACTGTGAAGTTTAATATCCACTTGATTCCTCTGGGAGCTCCAGGAGGAGGGACAGGGTCTTAGGCTATCTCCAGAGGAAGGGCCATGACACTGTGTTGTAGATTTTGACCGTTGGAGTGGATGCCAGGGACCCAGCAGAGACATCAGGTGTAGTAGGTTCCTTAGGGACAGGCAGAAGTCCTCCAGGGGCTTACGTGCTTTTTGCCAACTTTCCTATTAGCAGCTTCAGTTTTATATCACCCAGAGTGAGTGTGATAATTTGAAGTCGCTGAAGTTATGGGTTATTTTACGTTTTGATGTGGGATTTTTTTCCTTTTTTTTTTTTGATTGGAAGGAGGAGGCAGAAATTGGAGAAAAGGGATCACCCTAGGAAGGGGCTGCTGGCAAGGAGTCTGGTTGGCCCCATCCGAGCCCTGGGGGCTCTCTGACCTGAGGCCAGGACCCTGGGCCCTGTGGGTCACAAGAAAAAGTTCCCTCCTAAATTCTATTAGGATTTTGGAGAATTTTTGCACAGTAATAAGCTCTGGGTTGCTCTTTGGGCTTCTCAAAAGGGAAAAGTTAACTCAAAGATTGTAAACTATTAAGTATTCCAATGTGTCGCTGACCTAGTTGGATAGTTGTACCTCAAAAAGTAGGTGAGAAAAGGCTTCCTTGTCGCAGGTTGTCAAATACTAATGACAGAAGAGCTCACTTACGTGCCAAAATTCACTTTTATACTAGTTTTTCAGTGCTTTAATATTTGTAACTTAAATTTTAAAACTCATATTTACAAACACTACTGTAACTTCAGTGAAACTGAATTGTGTGATTGAAGCTTTTTGCTTATTATAGTATTTATTACACTACTTAATTCAGTAAATATATAAAAGTAGCCTTCAATTTATTTTTATATTATTTTACATGTTTTTACCTGCAGTCGTGTATGTGAATTTACCTTGGTAACTGAGATGTCATGCTAAGGACCAATAAACTCTCACTGAACAAGCAGGACCTGGTGCAGTTGCCTGTTGCTGTGGACTCAGCCCCAAGGGGGCGGGCGGGACTTGGGAAGGCCCACCCCCTGGAACTAGGGCCCTTCCTTGGGCCTCCCGGGGAAGCGCTTTGCTGGGCAGCTGGAGAGAGGTCCTTGGGGTGCACGTCCCCATCCCCAGACCCCAGAGGGCCAACAGAGAGTAAAGTTCACGAGGAGACCACCCTGCGTGGGGATGGGCACTCTCAGGACTCCCAGAACCCGAAGAGGGGCTTGAAGAAGCCGGCTGTCCGTTCAGCAGGGTGCTTGACAAGCTGGTCGGCCCATGTAACTCCAGCCAAAGCTCCATGAGGTGGCCCTTGCTGCCACTTTACAAATGGGAACGACCGAAAACGAAGGAGGTGGGGCTGGCCCGGGGGTCAGAGCCACTGCCCTGGTGCAAGGTCCCTCCAAGACGCCCCTCTGGCGCTGCCCTACCCAGGGAGCCTGGGGCCGCTGGCTCCCAGGGAGAGGCCGCCCAAAGGCCCGCAGCTCTAGCGGAGTGGTCACCAGCGCCTCTCTCTGCGTGCGGTGGGGGGCCTGGCTGGGGCTGTGGGCGATGCAGGGCAAGAGCTGATTGCCAAGGAGGTGCTGCGCTTTCACAGAGACCCTGCTTTCTGTCCCGCTCTCAAGGCAGGGGCCTCCGGACAAGGGAAGTGCCCTGCTGGGAAGATGGAGAGCTGGCCCAACAGGGAGGAAGCAGCCTCCCTCAGATGGCAGGGAAGGTGGTCTTGGGTTTGGAGGTTCTGTGTGCTCAATGAGTCATGTACAAACCAAGGCAAAACTGCATATGAGGGGCCCAGAGAATTGGGAGAGGGGGTGGCAGAAGCATCCCCTTCCTCACAACCCCTTTCCCCAGAGTCTCACGCCTCCCAGTCCTGCAGGGCCGGATTTGAACCTTGAGGGAGCTCCTGTGCTTTGAATTCCTGGGAAGCCACCAGGGCTTAGGGATTAGCCTCACAATTGTCAGGGAGCTGGGGTTGACACTCTATGTGGAGGGGCTCCTGGAGGCAATGATCTTTGAGGGCCGGGAGGACTTAGAGGCCAGGAAGCCTGGGGCTGGGGAGGAGGCCTGTCCCCACCTGGAGCCCACAGTAGGGCCACTGGACTACTGAAAGCTGAGGGCATGCTTGACAGAGCAGGAGCCTCAGAATCAGGGAATCCTGGCTGATTGATGGGAAGTGACTTGGAGCAGAGGGTCTCGGGTAGAGTAGAGCTGCTGAGTATCACAGAGCTCTCTCAGGAGCATGGAGAAGTAATCATGTGTTCGTTTCTATCATACAATCTAGGAAACAGTCATGCCCAGAGGAAACATGACAATATGCCCCCCTGCCAGCCCATGATAGAAAGGGAATGGCTTGGTTGCTGTAAGAAGAGTCTAGGGTGGTACCAGCTCCAGTGTCATCAGAACCTTCACTCTGTACTTGGTGGCCTCCCTCTCCCCTGGCAGTGAGCTTCCTTTATGCTGCCAACAGCCCCAACACCCCAAAGGGAAGACCCAGCCTTCTTCTCCAAAGGCAGCACCGAAGTCTGAGGTCACATTGCCATCCCCGAACCAGTCACAATGGTCAGGAATATTCTGACTGGCCTGGCCAAGGGCCATTGTGCATTTCCAAGGGCCTCCCAAAATCAGGTCCACTGGTGAATCTCAGTCCCCCAAAAAAGGGCTTGTTCCCCTAGACCAGCATGGCACACCGTTTCTGAGCTTTTCTGTTAAAATCAGATATATACTTGATTTTTTTAAATTTTGCTTTCTGCTAGTCTCTTCTAGTACAAGTGATAGCGAACACAAAGTTGTTCTGTTGTGGTGGTACTGATTTTTAACCAAGGGGGGGGAAATGTTTTAATCGAAAACATTCCATGCAGTAGGACCATTTCCGCCTGCAGACTGAGAAAAGACCACTATTATTTGGCTCTCTAGTGCCTCAGCACACTCAGGGACACCAGTGTTCCATGGGAGCCTGTTTTGAAAATCATTTTTTTTTCCCCTAAATAAGAAAGATCATATAGACTGTAATGTGGGGGTGGACCGCTGTTCCACATTGCTGGGGATGAGAAGAGGACTAAATGGAGAGTGATTTTGAAGGAACAATTGACAAGTCAAAATGACTAATTAGACAAGAGCGAGGGGGTGACCTTCAGGTAGAAGTGGAAAAAACCAAGTGGAAAAAAACCCAATGTTGTGAAAGAATTCCAGAAACATTTTTGTTTCATTATCAAAAAATTTGGAGAAAAATAAATTTATCCACAAATTATTCCTGTTTTTCCTAGGCTCCTGCATTGCTAAAGTGACCAGCCAAAATAATTTGGTTAAAAAAAAAAAAAATTGTATCAGGATCAATACATTTTTTTTAAAGATTTTTTTTTTTTTTTTTTTATTTGACAGAGAGAGATAGTGAGAGCCGGAACACAAGCAGGGGGAGTGGGAGAGGGAGAAACAGGCCTCCCGCGGAGCAGGGAGCCCGATGCGGGGCTCAATCCCAGGACCCTGGGATCATGACCTGAGCCGAAGGCAGACCCTTAACGACTGAGCCACCCAGGCGCCCCGGATCAATACATTTTATGTTAAACCAATAAATGACTATAAATCTGTTTTTAAAAACTACTAATCAAATAAAATGTGAATATATGTCCATCTTATCCTACAATTACTACTGCTTTTACTGTACCAATAAAGAAGTTTATTTTTTTTTCCTCACACAGCTCCAAATTTTTAAGAAACTTTACATATTTACTCAGAAGTTTCATGCCTGGATGAATGTACAAATAATAGCAAAATAAGGACAACAGGAAGAGGAAAGATGATTTGATAACCAAAACTTCATGGAATTTTCTAGCTAAAAAGACTCCACTTCAACCTCTAGACTGTGACTGTGAGTTGATGGGGGCAGGGGGTGGCACAAAAGAGATGTCCTCCTAAGGGGAGTAGGTCCTTGTTGGCCCTCCACGGGGATTCCTGCCCTCCTAGGAGCCTGGATCTTTCAGTGTGGATACACAGGAACTGGGAGAGGGGCACCATAAGGCCTCCCCCCCATCTATGGGGCTTGGAGATGTCCCCCAGGAGAGGAGGGTCAGTGGAGGCCCTGTTCCCTCCCCCAGCCCACCAGCAGCACCAGAGGGATAACGTGGGAACAGCATCTCTCCTCCCAGGATGGTGAGGGGCTCTGAGGGGCTGCGAAGCCTGCTCAAGGCAGCAGAAGCCCCAAGAGGCTTATAAAACCCGAGCCGACTCGAGGGAAGCCTGATGGCTGCAAGGTGTGGGAAGCCACGCTTGCCAAAGGTCCAAGGAAGGGGAAGGTGGAGGGATGGGGCCCACCTAAAGTAGAAATAAAAGGATTTGGTGCCCCAACTGAGCAGTTTGGGGTGAGAGGGAGGGAACCTAGGGAATCAGGGGTCTCCGGCTGGACCCCCATTAGGTGCAGCTGGAAAACCAGAGTGGCAGTGGAGGATAGAGGGCTTCACTGGCTTGAAAGCCCCTGGGAACCATATGTGGAGACATCAGTTGTGCTTTCCACTTGTCACAGGTTCGCTGAGCACCTACTGCGCTGGGTGCTGTGCTGGGGAAAGACATACAGCCTTGCTCTCAGGGAGCTTGTAGTCTGGCCCGGGAGATGGGGCCCAGGCAGCAAACTGAGGATGAAGAAGGCCATGCTGCAGCGAGGGGCCACGAGTCTGTGAGGGAAGGAAACAGCAACTACTATGGATGGTGGGAGCGGGGACGGCCCCCCCCACCAGAGCCGAAGGATGAAGTGAGCAGTGGTAAGGGCTGCAGACACCCCTTCCAGGCACCCACAGCAGGGAGATGGCTTTGCTGTGTTTGTTTGTTTGTTTGTTTGTTTCTAAACACCAGGAGAAGCCGTTGGTGATGGAGAATGGATAGGGGTGGGGGCAAGTCAGAAGGCCAGATGGTGGACCAGGCTGGAGGTGAAAGGGGGCAGAACTGTGCTCTGTTCTGAAGGTAAACCCAACAAAATTTGCTCATGGTACAACGTGGATGCACTGGGGCGACTCCCGGTCCAGAGCAGCCAGGTGGATGGCGGACTTGGAAGCTGTTTTGCCTGGGTTTGCTGAGAATTGCCTATTAGCCATCCAGGCTGGGGGGAGGGAGGAAGGACTTGCGGCGTGTCGGGTCCGGAGCTCAGTGACAGGAGTCATGCAATCTGATCGTTGGCTGTGGCTGCAAGAGAGCCGTGGCTCCAGCTCCAACAGAGGAGGAGGGGGAGGGTGGTGCTGGGCCCTGCCAGGGGAGGGGGGAGGGCCTGGCAAAAGAGCTGAGGCGGTTTCAGTGCTGGAGCGGGGACAAAAGACATATGAGGGGGGTTGAGAGTAAGAGAGGGTGTGGAGATAGAGTTGCAGAGAGAAGTCTGGAGAAATGTGGTCTGTAAAGCACCGCTGAGGAATTGGATGGTTCCTGGAGGAGGAAGGGAGTTCAAGGGAGTGGTTTTTTGTGTTTTTATTCTTATTTTTGTAAAGATTTCATTTTTAAGTAATCTCTACACCCAACATGGGACTCGAACTTACAACCCTGAGATAAAGAGTCCCATGCTCCACCTGCTGAGCCAGCCAGGCGTCCTCTATTTTGTGTTTTTGAATGAGATATATAGAGTTACTTCTCACTCCAGGTTCTACAATCTATAAGCCTAAGAGGCTTACAGGGGAAACTGAGTTGAAACTCCTTTGGAAAGCCATTAAGTGCCTTGTGGAACCCAGCACTCAGGTCCGCAGCCCAATAAAGGGAGCCCAAGGAAGGGGAATGAGACGAACTGTGTGTACCTATGTCTGGATCCCTAACTGCCTGCCCGTGTAAGGACCCAATGGGGCACAGGCAGGGATACCTGGGGCACCTCTATTTGCCCTCGGCCTCTAATCCACAGAAGGCAGGTGGTGGGTGGGAGAGCCAAAGGAAACAGCTTCTTGTGTTGGGGGGGGTCCGCGGAGTTCTGGGGCTCCCTCCAGGGCAACTAGGGGAACAGAACCTGCAGGGGCAGATGGCAGGAAGCAGGGAAGGGCTCAGTGGCAGTTCCTTTGAGAGTCAGGTCCATCCACCACTGCGGGGAGGCCTTCCCTGTGGGCTAAGCGGTGGGGTCCCAGATGAGGGAGGAGGCTGCCCCTCCAATCCAGGGTGGCTTCCTGGAAGGCGGGTTGGAAGGTCTGGGCATTTGGGAGCTGGTGCTGACACAGGAAGACAGATGCAGAAGCCTAGGCATTCCCAGATGTGAGAGGCAGGCGGCAAAATAGGTAGTTTTTCTAGGGGTCCAGCCCTGGTACCACCCACCCTATCCAACCTTGCTTCCTGGTAGACCTGTCTGTCCTTCAGCTCCTCCTCAACTTCCAACCCCCCTCCTGGGGCCTCTGGAAGTCTGTGAAATGGGCTGAGGGTCTAGCTAGAGGATATCTAAGGAAGATCCCAAGGGTGGAGTGCAGGGGTTCCCCAGGAAGACCCTGTGTGCCTCCTCCCAGGCCCTGCTGAGCCCCACAGAGAACATGCAGCCAGCCCCCAGCTAGTCCTCTGAGTCTGGTAGATACCTTCTGCGGCATCTCCTCCGGTAGTAAGGAGCAGGGTGCTCAGAGCCCTCCCGACTCCTGGGCCATTCATCTGCAGAAGGATTCCCTCCCAATGCACTATCTTGCCGGGAGGGGAAACTGATAGCCGATAGCCGGGCTCACCCGGTCTGTGCACAGGGCTCCCCCAACGCACCAGGAGCCCTTGGGGGCTGCAGAGCAACGCCTCCGCGGAGGTGGCCTCGCCCTCTGCTTGCCCAGCCCGCCCTCTTCCAGGCCTGGGGGACAGTGGCTGAGGACTCCTTCCCAGCAGGAGGTTAGGGGGGGAATCGCTGCTAGTCTTCGGGCTGGCAGCCAGAGTGTGGAGGGGTGGGGGTTAACACTGGTGGGGAGAGTTCCTGAGTCCAACTGGGGCTCAAGGGCCGTGGAATCGTTTGCTGAGAAGACACCGAGGGTCAGGCCAGGGGTTCATCGCATGGGCTGGATTTGCCTGACCGGTCGTAGTGGACGCGGGCCTGCCTGCGCGCAACACCGCCTCCCTATACTAAACGCGCGCTCTCTCTCTCTCTCTCTCTCTCTCTCTCTCTCTCTCTCTCTCTCTC
>NW_022589725.1:16189881-16209179 GCF_004348235.1 Phoca vitulina | reverse complement strand
CTCTCTCTCTCTCTCTCTCTCTCTCTCTCTCTCTCTCTCTCTCTCTCGATTCGCAGAAGACCAGGCGCTGGCGAATGCACGTCCCCGGGTCGGGCTCCCCCCTGTTCGGGAAGGAAAACCGGGCGGCGGGGCTACCTTGGGAAGGAAAGAAGCCGCGAGCCAAGACCTTGACCCAAGAGAAGGCCGGGGGCGCACGGAGGCCAGAAGAGAAACCTCGAGGCGCACAGCGAGCAAACCCGACGCCGCCGAGCCGGGAGCGCCGCTGGCTCCGCGCACTAGGGCGTAGCCCAGGGAACGCGCGCCGGCCCATCTAGTTAGTCGGGGCGTGCTTCCTGGAGGAGGAGAAGGAGAGTTTACCACTCGAGCGACTGGGATGAATGGAGGGGGCGGGGCAGCTGGCAGGCTGGGCCTTGCCGAGGCCCACTGCCGAGCCGAGGGCGGGGGGCCGGCAGCGCGCATAAAGCTGACGCCCGTGGAGTCCTCCGGCGACCCGCCGCAAAGGCACAACTTCGTGGGTCCTTGGGCCCGTCGAGCTTCTTCCCAGAAACTTCCCAGCCCCGCCCAGCCCCTAATCCGGCGACGCCTGGGCGGGCACGCGGGCTCGTAGGAGCCCGACCTACACGTTCTGGCGGAGTCGCCCCGGGCTCCCGGGAGCAGCCTGCTCGGGACCGACAGGAGCGCGGGTGAGGGCGCCGGGCGGGCGGGCGGGACCCCGCCCAGGGCGGCACCGGGGCGGGGCGTCGAGCGGCATTAGGACCCAGGCGCGGCGCGGGGGTGTGTCGCCGGCTCCGGCCGCTGGCCCGCCCCAATCGACAAGCTCGGGGTCCCGGAGATCGGGGGGTGAGGAGCCCGGGTGTGCGCGCGTCTGTGCAGCCGTCCGGCGGCCGATCGCCGGGGCCATGGCCGCAGCCACCCGGCGCATGTTCCATCTCCAGCCATGCGGTGGGTGCCTAAGCCGGCAGGCGCGGCGGGGACGCGGCGGGAGGGCCGTCCGTTCTCCGCAGCGAAGGGGTGCTAGGCGGGGTCGCGGAGCCGTCGGAGCACCGGGGAGAACGCGGCTGCCGTCGGCCTGCAGAGACCCCAGGCCACGGTGGGCGAGGGGGTCGTGGAAGCTTCCCAGGCCTGGGGTCAGGTGTGAGTTCGGCGGAGAGGGAGGGGAAGGCCGGGGGAGTACGAGGGTGGTGGCGGGAGGCCCAGGGAGCCTCGTGGACACTGCGTGCTCGATTTAATGCCCTCTCGCCGACTTGAAATGCGGTAGCCAGTGGAGGAGTGGGGCGTGGAAGTGGTTGGGACGGAGCTGTGGGGTCCTTAGCACGGGTACGCTGCCGCCTCATGCTACGTTCTGCCGGGACACCTTCTCGTCCCCGCGCTGCGGAGAAGCCTGCCCACTCTAGGGATGCCGGGGCCTCCGACTGCCCGCTGCGAGGCCGCAGCAGCATTTACCTCGCGGCCCTGACGCCTGAGGGCCAGCCTGGGGTTTGTACGGCCATTTATTTACCTGCACGTGGGGCGCCCGGAATGAGAGTAAGGTGTGCACCACCCCCACCCTTCCGGACCCTCGTCACCCTCGTTCTCTGTCCATCCCTGCAGCCTCGGATGCTAGCTTTACCGCCCCCGCCCCTCCCCTCTGGATGCAGCCCGGGCTCCCGTCCCGCGCGTCCGTCCGCATCCTGCCCCCCGACCCCCAGGGTCTCCGAGTCTGGAGGCGCTTTCCTCTCGTGCACGCGGCCCCTCCTGTCGCTTCCTTCCTCGCACGGAGCGGCACAAACAGTCGGGACGATCCGGGGCCCGGCCCGGTGAGCGCGCCCGGCGCTCCCCGCTCCCCAACCCCTCCCCGCCCCCCTCGCCTTCTCCCGGGAGGACCAACGGCTCCGCCTCCCAGGAGGCCCGGGACGCGGGTGGCACCGAGGGGAGGAGGCGGTTGCCAAGTCGGCCCCCTGTGACCCCGGGCGCGTGCGGTTGGGGGCGACTGCACGTGTGATGGGTGTTGATGGCCCCTGGGACCGATGTGAGAGTGAGAGGCGCTATGTGCGGGCAGGAGGCCCCCAGCCCAGGTGCTGGGCTTGGCAACGAAACAGCGAGAGAGGGAGGCCAGGGAGGCCAGGGAGGCCGGCCACTACATGGAGGGTGGAGGGACGGGCCCCCTCCCTCCAGCCCTGGCGGCCGGTGCTGAATAACACAGTCCACGGTACTGCACGGGTACTGTTAATAACTCCTGGAGGAAACGGTGCTGGGAACGTCTCCCCCCGCACCCCGCTTGGCCCTTTCCCACTTGGGCAGACCCTAGCAGATTGGCTGAAGAGTGACAGGCTCGGCTTCCTCTGGGTCCGTAGGGGGCCCCTGCCTAGTGTGCCCCTGCTCCTATTCCCCCCAGGTTGGCCTGTATTGGGTTCCTGGGAAGGGTAAGAAGGCGTCAGCGTGGTGGGTGTCGGGTGGGGAGCAGCTGGGCACAGGAGACTGTCCGGGGCTGGTTGGTGGAGCTGGTAACAATTCTTGGGCTTTCCTTACAGAGTACTCCTTTAACATGTCGCAGAACGGGTACCTTGAGGATGCAGGTGAGTACCTCTGGGGGGGTGTGTGGAGAGAGCTCCTTGGTCAAAAGTCTCTAGGGGACCTGGTCCCTCCAGCTGAGTACCCATGGCATTGACCGCCCATCTGGGGGCCTCTGCTGGTGCTGGGATGCCTTTAGAGCTTCCCGTCCAGGAGGTGGTGGTATGGTCAGGGGCGGACACAGACAGGTCGCTCCCATGGTCCTGTGAGGGCAGGCAGTTCCCTCTCCTGGGCTCTGTGGACCATCTGGTGACCTGCCTTGGTTTGCGTTAGAATGCTCTGGTTACTGGGCCAGCCTTTAGGCCATGTCGTATATGCCCACATCCCTCAGTCCCTGCCCAGCCCAGCGAGGGAGGGGGCTGCCATTGTCCCTCTAAAGCCATGTAACCGGACCTTTCCCCGCTTCAGCTCTCCTGCTTGCTCCAGACCAGCTCTCCCCCTCTCTGTGTCTCGGGGATCTCCTGTGCCCAGACCTGGGGCCTGGACTGACCATCTGAGGGGTGGTCAGTGGGATGGTGCTTGGACAGAGTGGTGATAGGCTCTGACCCAGGGCCCCCAGGGCCTGGTGACTACGGGGGCCAGGCTGTTGGCAGGTGGGTTAGGTGTGTGGTTGGGCTTACAGGATGGACGTGGGGACATGGCCTCCTAGGAGCATTGCAGGGACCTGGTCGCATCAGCTGGGCAGGTCCTAGGTAGAGCCCAGAGTAGGGGAGAAGGGGGCAGTGTGAAGGGCAGCGCCCAGGAATAATGGGTGCTGGTGGGGGTGACAGAAGGGAGGCTAGGGCAGGTGGGGACTGGGGAGGAAGGGGTTTTTCGTGGACATGAGCTCCATGACAAAAATGGGAAGGACATCTTTTGACTCGGGGCTCTGAGTGCAGTGCAGACCCAGCACCTCCTGCCTGAAAGGGCCCAGGCTGAGCACAGGACACTGGGGGAATGGGGCCTGGGGTGTGCAGAGGAAAGTGGCGGGCTAGAGTGGAAGTGAGTCAGGGTGAGTCACTGGCTGGCAGGTTTAGGCGTGCTGCCGACCTGTCCTCAGCCCTGCACAGGTGTTTGTCAGGCATCCTTGGGGGTCTGGGCTCCAGGAGCCCCTTTCCTGGGAGCACTCCCAGGTAGTGAACCATAGGGACCCACAGGACAGTCAGGAAGGGGTGCCGGCAGGGCCCTAGGAGGACCAGCCGCAAGAGGAAGCTTCTGTGGAGCCTGGAAGAAGGCCCTCTGGGGAGGGAGGCCCTCTGCTTGGAGCACAGCGCTGGCTTGCCTGGGGTGTTGGCCTGCTGGCCTGAGGATGACCCATCAGAGGTCGGGAGTGGGACCGGGCCTGGCAGAACCGGGGGTCAGGACGGGGGTAGCAGGCCTGGCCCAAACTGCCATCCCAGAGCTCGCGAGGAGCCCAAGCAAGGGTGTCATTTGCATGTCACCAGGAAGGCTTGCTCTAGAGGAGGGGCGCCGGGGCTAGGAGCCGATGGAGGAACTAAGGCCCACCCAGAGAAAGGCTCCGCTCTGAGAGGGAGTCCCAAGGTGCCACGACACTCCTCCTGCCTGCCATTGGGTCCCCCCTCTCAGTCCCTGACTGTATCTCTGGCTCCCGTACTTCCTGGGCCTTGTCTGCTGTCTGGACCAAGTCTGTCAGCCTTGATGCTTCACCCCACATGCCCTCCCAGAAGGGAAGCACTCTAAAACCCTGTGCCAGTAAGGTGGGGAGGGGCCTGGACACCACAGTAGTTCTGGCTTCCCTTGGGTCCCAACTAGGGAGCCCGGCAGGTCTGGGTCCTGTAATTTGGGGGCTCGGGGAGGGCAGAGGCCAGTCTTAACTCATCATTGCACCACCTACCGGGCCCAGAGTTGTGGAATGACCATATTTTTCTGTAGCTGAGAGGATACACATGGGTCGGAACAGTGCAGGGCCCTGGTTCCTGCAGCTGAAGAATGTTGGAGAAAGCCGTTGGGTGGAGGCTGCCAGCTGGCTGCCATACTCTGATTGGGGCTGGGCTGGGACTAGACATTTGGCCCACCTGGGCCTGAGGCTTCCTTCCTGGCCTACAAGAGGCCTCCCTCACCACTCACTGAGAGTGCACCAAGGGGGACAGCCCAGGGGCCCCTCCTCCTTGGGCTTGGAGTCCCTCCCTCTGGTGTGTAGCACTGACGACCGGGTCCTCTTTGGGGGGGGGGGGTCTCTCTCGGTGGTGGTTGGGTCTCTAGGCTACCTCAAGTGTGAAATGGATGATGCCTCTGAAACCCGTGAGGAGAGCCTGGGGGATGAGGCCTTCGACACGGTCAACTCCTCCATTGTGTCTGGCGAGAGCATCCGTTTTTTTGTCAACGTCAACCTCGAGGTGCAGCCCACCCAGGCTGGTATGGGGGTTGTAGCAGGGACAGGCTGGGGGGGGCGGTCAGGGGACTGGGGGCTGGGCAGACACGGCCCCACGCCACCAAGAGAGTCCCGACGAGGTGGGGCGGCCCCCTGAGCCCTCCCACTTTTCCCTAGCCGAGAGTGAATCGCCTGGCGGCTGTGGGCTCCTACACACCTCCCGCAAGGTGAGTGGCCCGTCGGCGGGACAGGACACCTTTGCTCCTGGACCACCCACTGGGGGTGGAGGTGGCTGCTTCCCTGGGGTAGCTCACACTGCTCCCTCTCACACCGCACAGACATCTCCCGCTAGCCCTCGACCCGGCCGTGGGGGCCAGCCAGGCTGGGCCGTCCCTCTCGGAAGCGGTGCTGGTCCTGGTGGGCAGGGGCTGGGGCAGCCAGGGGGCACCACGGAGGAGGGGCCCAGGCCGTGACCGCGGATCTCCCTCACGGGCCTGTGTGCTTCTGTGTGTGCGGTCCCCACAGTACCTGAAGCTAAAGAACTTTGAGGAAGAGATCCGGGCACACCGGGACCTAGATGGCTTCCTGGCCCGGGCCAGCATCATCCTGAACGAGACGGCTACCTCGCTGGATGACGTGCTGCGTGCCATGCTGTGCCGCTTAGCCCACGACCCCCACAACACTGAGCCTGACTGCAACTTGGACCTGTTCATGGCCATGCTCTTCACCGATGCCGGGGCCCCCACGGAGGGGAAAGGTGGGGCCCGGCTCCCCGGTGGGGCACAGGAGCTCAGGGAGGTGGGCTGGAGGGCCCTCTGACCCCCTTCGCTCTGCCCTCAGCCCACCTGCTGTCAGATACCATCCAAGGGGTCACTGCCACGGTCACGGGGGTGCAATACCAGCAGTCCTGGATCTGCATCATGTGAGTTGCCAGGCCACCACGTTGGCCTCCCCAGTGACAGCTGGCCTACCCAGTTTGGGGGCAGAGGGTGTGAGCACTCCCGTCAGAGGTCACTGGGGGGTCAAAGTCAGGGGTTCCGGGGGAGGGGGAGCCCAGCTCCCAGGATGGCAACCGTGCACCGTGTGCCCTCCCCGCCCCTGGCAGCTGCACCTCCAAGGCCCTGCTGAAGCGACATGTGTGCATCAGCCGTCTGGTTCGCCCGCAGAACTGGGGGGAGAATTCGTGTGAGGTGCGGTTCGTCATCCTGGTGCTGGCCCCGCCCAAGATGGTGAGTAGGGGTCTGGGGGTGGCTCCGTTTCCTGAGAAGGAAGGTCCCAGATTACTTGGCCCTCTCCCTGGGAGCATCTCCTCCATGTGCTGGGGGATCCCACAGTCCGGGCCCCTGAGGGCCTCATGCTCATGCTGTCCTTCAGATCTGCCCCCCGCGTCTCCCTGAAGTATCCTTGCTAGGTCCTCATCAAGCCCTAATTTCCCCCAAGGTTGCCCAAAAAGTGGTATTTCCTTCTTGGCTGAAAAGAGATACTTGTTAAAATTAGTATTATTCCAACGTGGGGGCTTTTCATCGGTCTGCCCCAACCCCGATCCTTCTTGCAGGTGGCTGGCTGGCTCTATGATTTGCTGGCCGGGGATCCCCACTTCTGCCTGGGCCATGTACCCCCTGGTCAGGGGCACATCTTGCCCGTGTGGAGGCTGAAGCTAATATGGTCTGGGGAGTCTTCTTTGAAGGAAACGGATTTCAAAATCATAAATAGAAAATGGCGAAGGCCCCTCTCCAGGCCTGAGAAGGGCCTTCATGCTTAAACTTCCACTAGCTTCTTGACGATTCTGCCCCCTTAGGCAAAGCAGGCTCTGAGGGGAATGTCCCTTCCGGGGAGGTTACAGCGCTGGGGAGAGCGGAAGTGGGCCGCGCGTCGGGCAGAGGGAGTGACAGCTGGTGAGGCGGCCAGAGCCGTGGAAAGGGCAGCATCCCAAGGGCCGAGTGGCTGGACTCATGCCTGGTGACAGGCGCCAACCAGCCCAACACCTGGCTCCTCCTCCGGAGAGCGAGCCTGTTCTAGAGCGAACAGGAAAGCAAAGCGTGGGCGGGATGGGCCTGGGACGACCGCTCTGGGCAGCACGAAGGGGTTGCCGTGGGGGAGGCTGGGCCCGGAGTTCATGGACAGAGTTGACTTTGGTCAGGCAAGAGGGAGAAGGCTTGACAGGCCTGGAGCCCCTCAGAAAATCAAATAAACCGGCAGACGGTTGGGAATACAGCTAGGGAAGCGGAGCTGGGGAAGATTTGTGTCCATCATTGTGATCTCATTATCCACGATGATGCAGGTTTGTGTTCCTTGGGACAATACTAGTACCTCAGGTTATAAGAACTCATGAGTTTATTAAGGAGATTCGGAGACTTGGTGGTTCTGGTGATCTGCTGACCTGGCGGGAATCCTGGCCGACTCCACTAATGCTTGACCTTTGGGGGACAAAACTTGCTGCCACTTCACAGTGGGGGGCACCTGCCCCGTGCCTGGGACTATCAGTGATGGGCAGGGCGGGGGACCCCCCAACTCTCCAGGAACTGCAGGTGTGATTTCTTCTGCCCCCAGAAAAGCACCAAGACTGCCGCGGAGGTGGGGCGCACGTTCGCCACCATGTTCTTGGACATCACCTTCCGCCAGAAGCTCCTGAACACCCGCACGGAGGAGGAATTCAAGGAGGCCCTGGTGCATCAGAGACAGCTGCTCACCATGGTGAGCCAGTGCCCGGCCCTCGGCGCCAGGGGCTACAGCATGAACTCCATCTGCAGACACAGACCCCCGCAGGTACGGCGGGGAGGCAGGCCTGGGCGGCTGCGGTGACACGTGGGCCATGGGCCGCAGAGCTGACAGACCTCTGTCCCCTTCCCCAGCCCCTGAAGCACAAGGACTTTCTCCCTGTGGGGAAGGGTATCCGGGAGGACATTGCCCGCAGGTTTCCCGTGTACCCACTGGACTTCACAGATGGTACGTGGCCCTATGGTCCCCCAGCCCCGCCGGAGCTCAGCCTGTGGCTTCGGTCCCAGGACAACACATGGGTCTGTCCTGCATCCCCAGCAAACTTCCTGTCCTGTCCCATCGCTAGGCATTATCGGGAAAAACAAGGCTGTGGGCAAATACATCACCACCACCCTGTTCCTCTACTTCACCTGCCTCCTGCCCACCATCGCTTTTGGGTCCCTCAACGATGAGAACACGAACGGGGCCATCGGTGAGGCGGGGCGGGAGGCTGGCGGGGGCGGGGCGGGAGGCCCAGGGCTGCGGCGCCCCCTGACCCCCCACCTCCTCAGATGTGCAGAAGACCATGGCGGGGCAGAGCATCGGCGGCCTCCTGTACGCTCTCTTCTCGGGGCAGCCGCTCGTGGTGCTGCTGACCACCGCGCCCCTGGCCCTCTACATCCAAGGTGCCGTGGCACTGGCGGCGGGGGGTGGCTCCCGTGGTCCCCGGCCCCAGCCCGGCCCTGACCAGCCCCCTCGTCCTGCTGCCTGCAGTAATCTGTGGCATCTGTGGTGACTACGATCTGGACTTCAACACCTTCTACGCGTGGACGGGCCTGTGGAACAGTTTCTTTCTCGCGCTTTATGCCCTCTTCAACCTCAGTCTGGTCATGCGTCTCTTCAAGAGGTGACAGGGCCTTCCCCGAGCTGCTGGGAGGGAGACCAAGGCCAGGGATCTGGGTCAGCCTCCATGCCGGCCTCCGAGGCCCTGTAACCCCAAAGTGGCTGCGGTGCCCCCACCATATCACTGCCCCAAGAGAGAAGCCTGGGGCCCTGGGCTTCATGGCAGGAGGAGGTTGGGGGCTGTGCAGAGGCTCAGGGAAGCCTCCCCCCCACCCCCACTGCCCAGCCCCCTGACGGTTCACCCCCATTTGATGAGGCATGACACCCCTCCCGCCCCCCCGGCAGGTCGACAGAAGAGATCATTGCCCTCTTCATTTCCATCACCTTCATGCTGGATGCTGTCAAGGGCATGGTCAAAAGTGAGTGTCTAGCCGGCGGCCGCCTGCTGCAGGGGAGACTGAGCCGAGCTGGGGGACTAGGGGCTGTGGCCAGGGCCGCCAAGCAGCATGCAAGCTACGGCTCCTTCCACGGTCCAGGGTGCTCTCGGGAGCTGTGACCGCAGAGAGCAGCAGTGCCATGTGCTGGAGGGTGACAGGGCTGACCCAGGCAGGATCAGAGGCACAGGGCCAGGGTGTGAGGCACTGTCAGAGATCGGGGCGGTGGGTGGACAAGCAGGTCAGTGGGGGCCCTCCTGGCTGACAAAGAAAGGCAGCCCTCTCCCTTCCCTGTCCCCCCCAGAAGCCCTTTCTCCCCTCGGGGGCCCCCTCTCCCCCGCATCCAGGAGGGAGCTGGGCCTCAGCCTCCCCGAGCTCGGACGGCTGAGGCCTGCTGGCCTATACCCACAGTCTTCCAGAAGTACTACTATGACCACGACTTCGGGAACTATCATCCAGACAGCACTTCCCTGGTGAGCCTGCTGGGCCTCGGCACCAGCCTCAACACCAGCCTCCACACTGCCCTCAACACCAGCCTCCCGACCCGCCCGCCCCAGCTGACCTCCACGAGCCACCACGCCGAGCACCCGGGCCGGGAGACCGCCGTGCTCAGCCTCCTCATCATGCTGGGCACGCTGTGGCTGAGCTACACCCTCTACCAGTTCAAGAAGAGGTGAGGGGGGCCTACGGGCGAGGGGAAGGAGGCACAAGCCCCCAGGCCGCACTGATACACCCGCCTGTGTCCCCAGCCCCTACCTGCACCCCTGCATGCGGGAGATCCTGTCAGACTGCGCCTTGCCCATCTCGGTGCTCACCTTCTCCCTCATCTCCTCCTACGGCTTCCGGGAAATCAAGAGTGAGTTGGGGTCTGGCAGGGGGTGCGGTGGGGTGGGGTCACCCCTCGAGGGCCGCAGGCTGGAGCCGGGGCCTGTACCTGCTGCAGTGAGCCAGTTCCGCTACAACCCCAGCAAGAGCCTCTTTGAGGTGGCCGAGATGCACTCCCTGTCCCTGGGGGCCATCGCCAGCGCCATGGGCCTGGGCTTCCTGCTCTCCTTGCTCTTCTTCATCGAGCAGAACTTGGTGGCTGCCTTGGCGAATGCCCCAGAGAACAGGTGCGCAGGGCTGGGCGGGGGAGGGCTGAGCGTGCGCCCGATCCTGCAAGGGGCCTCGGGGATCCGGCCACACGCGCCCCCGTCTGCTGCAGGCTGGTGAAGGGCACTGCCTACCACTGGGACCTCCTGCTCATCGCCATCATCAACAGCGGGCTGTCTCTGTTCGGGCTGCCCTGGATCCACGCTGCCTACCCCCACTCCCCGCTGCACGTGCGGGCCCTGGCTTTGGTGGAGGAGCGTGTGGAGAACGGGCACATTTATGAGACGTGAGTGCGGGCCGGGTCCCTTGAGACTTGAGGCAAGTCATGTGGGCCCTGAGGTGGGGGTGGCCCTGGGCCACATGGGACCCAGGCAGGGAGGGAGCCCGGGGAGCCCCGTGTGAGCCGAGGGGGGACCCGGCCCCACGGACCAGGGCCGGAGGTGAGCTGGTGCCCTGGGACCGCGTAGGATCGTGAATGTGAAGGAGACGCGGCTGACCACGCTGGGCGCCAGCATCCTGGTGGGCTTTTCCCTCCTGCTGCTCCCCTTCCCGCTGCAGTGGATCCCCAAGCCCGTGCTCTACAGCCTCTTCCTCTACATCGCGCTCACCTCCATCGACGGCAACCAGCTCTTCGAGCGCATGGCCCTGCTGCTCAAGGACCAGGTGAGTGTCCGGCCCTGAGAGTGAGGGCTGTGGGGCGGGTCACGGCTCCAGGCCTGCCCACAGCGGGTCCCTGCCGCCCGCAGACCTCGTACCCGCCCACCCACTACGTCCGGAGGGTGCCGCAGAGGAAGATCCACTACTTCACGGGCCTGCAGGTCCTGCAGCTTCTGCTCTTATGTGCCTTCGGCATGAGCAGCCTGCCCTACATGAAGATGATCTTCCCCCTCATCATGATTGCCATGATCCCCATCCGGTACGGGCAGGCGGGCGGGCCGGGGCGGCGGGGGGTGCCCTCTGCCTCTTGCTCTCCGACCCCGTGCTCACCTTGAGGTCTGCTCTCCCTCTGCCCAGCTACAACCTGCTGCCCCGAATCATTGAAGCCAAATATTTGGACGCCATGGATGCTGAGCACTGACTGGGGCCCTGACGCGCAGGCCCCGGCCGTATCCCCTTCACTCGTCCCTCTGGCTCTGCCCAAGCTGACTCTGCGGCCATGGCGGGGGAGGTATGGGTGTCCTCTGGGGTGGGACTCTGTGCTGCACCCCATCCCAGCTGTCCCATCAGGCCTAGGGCATCTAGGCATAAGAAGGGGGGTGGGTGTTCCACGGTAGGTGCCCATCCCTGTCCCCATTAGCCTTTCGCTTGGGTCAGTAACACTGCTCAGGGCAACTTCTGTCCAGAGTAGGACTAAGCAGGACGGATTTTCTTTTGATAAAAGAGTCAGATGTCTGAAAGAGAAACCATTTCCTTGATTGTGTAAGGAACTTGCTGTATGCACACTAGAGAATAAAACTCCTGTTTCTACGCTTCCATCTCTGCTGTCCCGCCCTGCCCCAGCCTCAGGGCCACCAGAGAATACGAGTCGGATGTAAAGGGGAGGCGGAATAAAAAGGACCAGGGTTTGTTGAGTGCCACAGGCTGTCACCTCCAGCCCCACACCGTGGATGTTGGCCCAACAGGGGGCTGGGGAAGATCCAGGAGGCCCTGGCGCTGCGGGGTTGCCAGGAAAGCTTGCAGGGGAGGTGTTGTTCTGGGAAGAGCACGTGCAAGGGCCCGGAGGAGAGGGCTTGGGGCCAGTGCCAAGCCACGGCTGGTGGAGGAAAGACAAGCGGGCCTGGCAGCCCTGGGCCTGGGCTCACGGAGCTCAGAGCCACCAGGGTGACGAACGCCCTGTGTGGGGTGGGTACTGAATCTACACGTGGGGGTGGGGCTGGGGCAGGGGCTGCACCCCGCACCAGGGCACGCATAGTGGGGCTGAACAGAAGTGGAAGACTCCGAGGCCAGGATGTGGGGATTGGTTCGATGGAAGGGAGAAGGGGCTGTGTTCCTGGCTTGGTCACTTGGTGGTTGGCCAGAGGCCCCATGACCTACCTTACAGGACTTTGGCTTCCCCAACACACCAGAGACCAAGGGCGCAGATGAGAGAAGACATCTGCTACCTCTAAACTGAAAAGGACTCACATCTAGATATGCTAAGAATTCCTGCAAACCAACAACAAAAAAAGACCAGGACTCCCAACTCCAATAGAAGAGGCAAACCTGTGAGGGGGCGGGGGGTGCCCCAACAGTAACAGGGGCAGCAGGAATGCTCGATGCCCTAGGTCACCTGACAAATGCAGCCCCAAGGGGGCTGGCATCATCCACGTGGAACTGGCAACACTGAGCCTCCCAAGGCCGGCCAGCTGCCCGCGTGGGGGTGTGGGTACCCTGGTGCACAGGTGGGGGGAGGGGAGGACCAGGGTGATGCTCCCCGATAGGGGGGCGTGGGGACAAGCATGTTCATGGTGTGGGTAGGGATGGGTAGCAAAGGGGGACAGTGTCCTGTGGGCCTGGGACATCACTCTATAAGAGTTGATAGCAAGCACAGAGGGCTGCCCGGCCCTAAGCTCCATGTACCCACCCCATGCGTGCGGCATGTGATCCTTTGGGGCCCCCTCCCCAGTGGCCTGGGTGTTCCCTCCAGGGAGGGCTGTATCCAGAATCACCAGGCGTGGAGCAGACAAGCCCCCAGCACCCCACGTCTGAGCCCCAGCCAGACAGCCCTTCCAGGGGTTAACAACCCAGCGGAGCCCCACAGGCTGCTCTGTCATACTGAAATAGAGCCCACCCCCCAACCCAGCAAACACCACGGAGGCAGCTGGGTGGTGGCCTCCCTCCGTGGGGGGCGGGCAGCATGTGTCTGGCATGGAAACGGTCAGCTCACAAGCTGAAACTTGAAGAACGAGAAGAAAGATGCGATACTCCAGCGAGCAAGGTCATGCGAACACCCTCGGCTGCTACCCTCGTCCCACCATCGTCCCCCGCCACCCCCCCCCCAGAGGTTTCCTGCTCCTGCGCAAAGAGATTCAGGAAACACACAGCTGCCTGGGGCAGGTTTCAAAGCTGATATATCCAGTTTATTCTGGAGGAAAGTGCCTTCCAGTATTTTTATTTCTACCGCTTTAAAAACGTCGAGGGCGATTTGTGGGGTTCTTCCCGAACCCTCGGGCCTGCTGCGGCCAGCTTCACATCCCAGGTCCTTTCAGGATCCCAGGCCAGGAGGCTGTAGGAGGGCCCACTGAATCCCCGAGGGCCCCAAGTTTCTCCCAGCTGAGCCAGCTGCTCCTCCAGGGCTGGTGAGGCTGTCTCAACCCGCCCCGCCCCAGGAAGCGGTGACCCGGACGGCAGTACTCGGAGGGCTGCCTGTCTGATGGCGGAGGTGGCAGGCTAGCCTTCCCCAGCTCCCCGGCCGGGGCAATCACCACCAACTACCGGGGGAGCGAGGCCGCCGAAGTACTTCTGCAGCTCAAGCAAGGCCCGGAAGCGATGGGAGATGGTGTTCTTCTCCGCCTTGGGCATCTCTGCATACCTGAGGGGTGACAAGAGCAGTTCAGAGGTGCCCGGATTCAGGGGGTGCGCTTCCCTCACCCGTCCTGGAGCCCAAAGCTCAAGGAGTCGCCAGGAAAGGGTGGTGGGGCCACCAGCTCCTGGCAGCCAGAGTTAATTTTTAAAAAAAACCAGAGAGAGGGGCGCCTGGGTGGCTCAGTCGTTAAGCGTCTGCCTTCGGCTCAGGTCATGATCCCAGGGTCCTGGGATCAAGCCCCGCATCGGGCTCCCCGCTCGGGGGAGAGCCTGCTTCTCCCTCTCCCACTCCCCCTGCTTGTGTTCCCTCTCTCGCTGTGTCTCTGTCAAATAAATAAATGAAATCTTAAAAAAAAAAAAAAAGTTTTAAATTCCCCTGTAGGTGGAAACCCGTATTGACGAATGTGGAAGGATGTTAGACTTGCCCAACTGTGTCCAAAAGTCGTTACGGGAAGCCAGAGACAGGGGGACGAGCTGCATGTTTGATCAGCTTTGTCATCTGTTGACAGGAAGCAGTGGGACCTGACGAGCAACACGACAGTCTCCTCTTGTGTACTGCGGGGGTGGCGCGGGACAGCCGGCCAGTGGCCCCTCCTCCGTGTCAGGCCTCCAGTGAGGTGAGGACCACAGCCAGCCTGGGTGCCGCCGGCCTGTGCTGTCCAGTACGTGGCCGCTAGCCACGAGTGGCCATGTATGTTGAAATCAACCGCAGTTGAATAAAACTACGTTCAGTTCCTAAGTCCTACTGGATAGCCACGTACTGGATTGAACAGTGGAGAAACAGAGCCTTTCTCTGTCTTGGGTTCCTGGACGGTGCTGCTTCACGTTGTCCTCAGCCCTGTCTGGCTCCTGCGAGGCCTCAGGCCACGCTCCCTAGGGGCCCCTCAAGCCTGGAACACTTGATTCCAATAATGGCCAACATGTCCAGTGCAAACAAGGGGGCCGAGGGGTCAGGGGGAAGTATTGAGGACACTTGGCACTGGGGTGGTTTCGTGCGGTGCTGGAAGTATTAACATTTTTCCAAACTACATGGGGAAGCCAGATCATCCCACAAAACGGTCAGGTTTAGATGTGACAAGCCAAGGGCAGAGGGGAAGGCACTCGAGTCACACAGCTGCTCTGTGGGGAGCTGGAGCCCAAGGGCCCAGAACTGCCAGCTCTGCCTGGCTGCCTCCCGCACTGGAGAGCAGCCCACACGGATTCCTCGCGTCCACCCCAGCAGAACCGCCTTCAGCTGCAGCAGCAGCCTACGGCCGGGCCCGCGAATCTGCACGCCTGCGCTCGGGCGGGGCGCCGAGCCAACCCGGACCGCGGCTGTCCCAACCCCACCGCCCCCGAAGAAAACGGGGCTCCTTACGTCTGCTCATATCCATCAGGCTGAAAGCAGGGATCCCAGCCAAAGTCTCGGCAGCCTCGGGGCGCCACGATCTGGCCCTGCCAGGGGAAAGGGGGGGGAACAGGTGTATCACTGGGCACAGAGGAAATGCCCTAGGAGGAGGGTAGCCAGTTTGAGTCTGGCTAGTTTATGTACTTGGTTAAGCCCCAGGTATTCAAAATATATGGTTTCAAGAAGTCCGTGGTACCTGCACATGTTTGCTGAATACATAAATAAAATGCAGTGGGACCGCTCTCCCTGCGCGCTCACACACACAGAGCTCTCTCTGCGCACACGCACACACACACACCTCTCCCTGCGCACACACACACACACGCTCTCCCTGCGCACACACACACACCTCTCCCTGCGCACACACACACACACTCTCTCCCTGTGCGCACACACACACACCTCTCCCTGCGCGCACACACACACTCTCCCTGCACACACACACACACAGCTCTCCCTGCGCACACACACACACACCTCTCCCTGCGCGCACACACACTCTCCCTGCGAACACAAACACATGCACTCCCTGCGCACACACAAACACATGCACTCCCTGCGCGCACGCGCACACAGCTCTCCCTGCGCACACACACACACACACCTCTCCCTGTGCACACACAAACACAGCTCTCCCTGCGTGCACGCACACACACACTCCCTGCACGTGCACACACACCTCTCCCTGCACGCACGCATACACCTCTCCCTGCGCGTGCACACACAACTCTCCCTGCACACAGCTTTCCCTGCACGCACACACACATACACAGCTCTCCCTGCACGCACACACACACACAGCTCTCCCTGCGCGCACACACACAGCTCTCCCTGCACACACACGCTCTACCTGCACGCGCGCACACACACACACCTCTCCCTGCGCGCGCGCACACACACACACCTCTCCCTGCGCGCGCACACACTCTCCCTGCGAACACAAACACATGCACTCCCTGCGCACACACAAACACATGCACTCCCTGCGCGCGCGCACACACACTCTCCCTGCGCGTGCGCACACACAGCTCTCCCTGCACGCACACCACACAACTCTCCCTGCACACACACACAGCTCTCCCTGCACGCACACACACACACACACACACCTCTCCCTGCGCGCACACACACACACACTCTCCCTGTGCGCGCACACACACAGCTCTCCCTGCGCACACACACACCTCTCCCTGTGCACACACACACAGCTCTCCCTGCGCACACACAGCTCTCCCTGCATGCACGCACACACAAACTCTCCCTGCGCGCACACACACACACAGCTCTCCCTGCACGCACGCACACACACACCCACAACTCTCCCTGCGCGCACACACACAGCTCTCCCTGCGCACACACACACCTCTCCCTGCGCACACACACACTCTCCCTGCGCACACACAAACACACCTCTCCCTGCGCGCACACACTCTCCCTGCACGCACACACACACACAACTCTCCCTGCGCACACACACACTCTCCCTGCGCGTGCACACACACACTCTCCCTGCGCACACACAAACTCTCCCTGCACACACACACCTCTCCCTGCGCACACACACACACTCTCCCTGCGCGCACACACACACTCTCCCTGCACACACACATTCTCCCTGCACACACACACACCTCTCCCTGCGCACACACACACAGCTCTCCCTGCGCACACACACTCACCTCTCCCTGCGCACACACACACACACCTCTCCCTGTGCGCACACACACACACTCTCCCTGCGCACACACACACAGTTCTCCCTGCGCGCACACACACACACCTCTCCCTGTGCGCACACACACACACTCTCCCTGCGCGCACACACACACACAGCTCTCCCTGCGCGCGCACACACACCTCTCCCTACGCGCGCGCACTCTCCCTGCGCGTGCACACAGCTCTCCCTGCACGCACGCACTCTCCCTGCACGCACGCACACACACACCTCTCCCTGCGCGTGCACACACACAACTCTCCCTGCACACACACAACTCTCCCTGCACGCGCACACACACACATACACAGCTCTCCCTGCACGCACACACAAACTCTCCCTGCACACACACACAGCTCTCCCTGCGCGCACACACACACAAAACTTTCCCTGCGCACACACACACAGCTCTCCCTGCGCGCGCGCACACACACACTCCCTGCGCGCACACACACACCCACCTCTCCCTGCGCGCGCACACACACACACACACAGCTCTCCCTGCGCGTGCACACACAGCTCTCCCTGCACGCACGCACACTCGCCCTGCACGCACGCACACACACCTCTCCCTGCACACGCACGCACACACACAGCTCTCCCTGCACACGCACACACAGCTCTCCCTGCGCGTGCACACACAGCTCTCCATGCACGCGCGCACACAACCTCTCCCTGCGCGTGCACACACACAAACTCTCCCTGCACACACACAGCTCTCCCTGCGCGCACACACACACAGCTCTCCCTGCGCGCACACACACCTCTCCCTGCGCACACACACACAGAGCTCTCCCTGCGCGCGCGCACACACACACACAGCTCTCCCTGCACACACACACACATACTATACCTGCGCATGCACACACACAGCTCTCCCTGCACGCACACACAGCTCTCCCTGTGCGCACACACACACACACAGCTCTCCCTGCGGGCACACACACACACAGCTCTACCTGCGCGCACACACACACACAGCTCTCCCTGAGCGCACACACACACAGCTCTCCCTGCGCGCACACACACGGCTCTCCGCGCAGACACACACAGCTCTCCCTGCGCGCATACAGCTCCCTGCGCGCGCGCGCACACACACACACACACACACACACGGCTCTCCCTGCGCACGCGCGTACACACACACCTCTCCCTGCGCGCGCGCGCGCACACACACCTCTCCCTGCGCGCACACACACAGCTCTCCCTGCGCGCGCACACACACACACAGCTCTCCCTGCGCGCACACACACACACAGCTCTCCCTGCGCGCGCACACACACACACCACTCTCCCTGCGCGCGCGCGCACAAACAGCTCTCCCTGCGCGCGCGCGCACACAGCTCTCCCTGCGCGCGCGCGCACACACGAACCACAAACCTGATCAGCCCACTGACACCCCTGGGCCGCTCTCCCTCTCTCTACAGCTCTGACAAACTGTAACCTCACTGAAGAGAGTCAACTTGGAAAAACTGACAGAAAACATGTTCTCTGAATAGAAAGTTACGAGGCCCTGAACTATGCACACAAGCCCTATGACTGCTACTCGCTGTTATTACGTTAAGTGCAATAAATTGCTGCATTTCTCAAACTACAAACTAACAATTAAATGAAGAAACAGAAATTACTCAGCACATTGTTCAATACATAAATGAGCTCAGTAAATACTGACTGCAATAGGCAAATTCCAACAGGAAAATGTTACAAAGAGAACCGATTTAATTCAGCACAAATCAGCACCGTGAGATGTCATGTTGCCTTGAAGGTTAAAAAATAGTAATTTTAAAAATACAAGGGAGGAGGGGCGCCTGGGTGGCTCAGTCATTAAGCGTCTGCCTTCGGCTCAGGTCATGATCCCGGGGTCCTGGGTTGAGCCCCACGTCTCAGCAGGAGTCTGCTTCTCCCTCTCCCTCTGCTCCTCCCCCTGCTCGTATGCGCGCGCTCTCTCTCTCAAATAAAATCTTTTAAAAAATAAAAAATACAACGGAAGTGGCAGAAAATGGGCATTAGCCACGTAACTGCCAAGTTGTTCGGCCCAAAGGCAGATTCCGCCGGTGCCGGTGGGGAGCCGCGTGACCGAGGTCCGTTACTGAGCCACTCTGAACCTCGCCCACACCACAACTGGTTTTCTGGTTCAATCTGCAGTGGGGCAGGTAGTGTTCTCAGCACTGGAGCCGTACCAGGCCTAGCCTGGCCCTCGTCAAATGGACCTCTTAAGCAAAACAGGCTTTACACCAGTAAACAAATGAACGATTACAAAATGCAAAGTGCCTTAGAAGGAACAAACAGGGAGCTGGGCTCAAGAATAACAGGATGGAGTGACCCAGATTGGGAGCTCAGTGAGGAGACACTTTGGCCACATAAAGTGATCAGCAAGAACGTTCCAGGTGGAGGACACAGCTGGTGCTGGGACCCAAGATGGGGTCAGGCTCGGCATAGGCGTTGCGAGGACAAGATGACGGGGGTTTGGAAAGCGTGAGTGAGGACAAAACAAAGAGAAACAAAGCCACCTCAGGTAACGTAGGGGCTAGCAAGCCACAAAGTGCTTGAAGCTGGGGAGACAATCGGGAATAGTGGGGACCCCAACAGTGGGTCACCCCAGTGACCAGGCCCCATCGGCAGGGACTACGGTTGTTCACACTTCTGATGTTTTAGAGAACATTTCTGTGAAAGTAGCAGACATCTAGAATTAATTTTTAAAAATGTAACCCAGCGGGGGGCGCCTGGGTGGCTCAGTCGTTAAGCGTCTGCCTTCGGCTCAGGTCA
>NW_022589725.1:16062471-16189781 GCF_004348235.1 Phoca vitulina | reverse complement strand
AGCGGGGCGCCTGGGTGGCTCAGTTGGTTAAGCGTCTGCCTTCGGCTCGGGTCATGATCCTGGAGTCCCGGGATTGAGACCTGCATCGGGCTCCCTGCTCGGCAAGGAGCCTGCTTCTCCCTCTAACCCTCCCCCTTCTCATGTACTCTGTCTCTCTCATTCTCACTCTCTCAAATAAATAAATAAATCTTTAAAAAAAAAAATGTAACCCAGCAATTAGGACGCAGCCATCCTGGTTCTGCGTAAACACCCAAAGGCACGGAGCCCAGGATCTCAAGGGGAACTGGTACACCTGTGTCTGCAGCAGCGTTACTCAGCCTAGCCCGACGGGGACGCAATCTAGGTGCCCATGGACAGATAAACGGACAAAACAAATGCACATATACATACAATGGATATTATTCAGCCGCAGTAAAAAGGAGGGATTCTGTCACCTACCACACAATTCTGTGTACGCTACCACACAAATGATCCTGGGAGGACATTATGCCAAGAAATAAGCCGGCCACAAAAAGACAAACACCATGTGCAGGATTCCACCTAGGCGAGGGGTCTGAAGTTGCCAAACTCTTAGAAACAAAAGCGGAATAGCAGTTGCCAGGGGTGGGTGGGGAGGGGGAAGGGGGCATTCTATTCAATAGGTATAGTTTCAATTTTGCCGGACGAGCAAGTGCGAGGTCTGTGGCTCAGCAGTGCACATATAGTCAGTACCATTGTACCGAACTCGGAACAGTGGTGAAGATGGTAGTTTTAGGTTTTTTACCACTATTAAAAAAAAAAAATTAACCAGGCAGGGCATCATGAAATGTCTATGGACAGCCCCCAGTGGAGACTCTGGGGTGGGGCTCTGCGGGCTACTCAGGACTCTGGATTTTATTACAAGCAGAAGGAGTGATGGGCCAGAAGGCATCGACCCGGACACGAGGAGGAAACGGCTGCACTGCGGGGGAGCAGGCCAGCCCCGAGGGTGGTGTGGACCCTGTGAGAAGCAGCTGAACCCAAGGGTCTGATAGGCAGGCGGGGCTGTGCTGAAGGCTAGCTGGGGAAGGAATGAGCTGGGGAAAGTTCGATTCTACAGGAACATGAGAAGTTGTAAAGGATGTGAGATGCTCTAGGGAAGTCGTCACCTCAACACTTGGACAGGGATGGGAGCTGGAAGAAATTTGGGCTGTCCGTGCAGCTCCGGGAGCGGTCACCTTCAGTTTCCACATCTGCTTCTTAGGAGGGGACACAGTGCAGAGCTCTGGGTGGACCAGGCCTCAACAGCCATGAGCCACCGTGTATCTCTGGAACACCAGCCTCAGAGGTCAGATAGATTTCAGGATTGACAGCACTCCTAGTTGTGATGCTCAGGGGCATGTCTGGGCAAAGCTCTGGGAACTAACTGACCACGAGCCCTTCCCACCACCCTCCTGCCTTAGACCTTGGGCCACTGGCTGGAGCCGCAGCGCCCTCTGGTGGCCCGCGGGGGAGGCAGCGCGGGTACGCACCAAGGTCCGGCCCCTGAACAGGCGCACTGGCTCGCCGGGTCCCCCGGTGCTGAGTGCGAACGTGCAGAGCGCGTAGGCAGACTTGTCCTCGAACCCAGCCAGGAGCTGGTAGAGACCTGCGGGGGGCGGTGGGGGGAAGGGGAGTGTAGTGATGTCTGTGCAGCTCAGCTCCCAGCCTTACTCCCCACCCCTGAGGCCCTGGGAAGCCACCCAATTTGGGGAGCTTATACATGTCATCGGATAGGTTTTGTGCTTAATACCCTGGAAATTGGGTGATGGGGACATGGAGCTCGTTATTCTATTCTACTACTGTACTAGTTGGGACCCCTCCCCCAGACCACCTCCGGATTCTCAATTCCCAACAGCTAAGAGGGAAAAGAGATTAATACCTTCAGGCTTTAACTTCTCCAGAAACCACTTTCTGCAAGAGAAATAAAGGTGAGTCAGACACCAGGTACAGATGGAGCTTCCTACCATCTTCTCTGGGCTGCACCCCCCTCACCCCACCCCCAGGATTAGAGCCCCAGGACAGCCAGGGGGCATGATAATGTCTTAACTCAAAATGAAGAGGAATAATCCAATAGGAAAAAGGACGGAAGTAAACAGGCAATGCACAGAAGAATTAATAAAACCTATGAAGGCCTCAACCTCATTGGTAATTAGAAAAATGTAAATTCAGGGGTGCCTGGGTGGCTCAGTCGGTTTAGTGGCTGCCTTCAGCTCAGGTCATGATCTCAGGGTTCTGGGATCAAGCCCCACACCAGGCTCCCTGCTCAGCAGAAAGTCTGCTTCTCCCTCTCCCTCTGCCCACCCCCCATCCTACCGCTTGTGTTCCCTCTCTCTCAAATAAATAAAATCTTAAAAAAAAAAAAAGGAAAATGCAAATTCAATCCAAATGTGGTAACATTTCACATTCCCCACATGGCAAAACATTAAAGTCCTAGTACTCAGTGCTGGTGAGGATACGGAGCAACACATACGGGTGCTACTGCCTTGGCAAACATACAGGCAATCCAGAAGTTCAAGACAAACGTATCCAAAACCCAGCAAAAGCACCTCCTGCCTATGCCCTCCAACCCCAGCAAGGAGCATTCAAAGTGAGATATGTGTACCCTAGGGATACACAAAGGCCATCTGAGGGTGTCCAGGGCACTGGATAGTTTTAAGGAAATCCATTTTCAGATCTCAACTTCCTTATTTCCTTTTTCCTGAAACTGATCTGCCACGAATGTACCTCTCCAGCAGGTGGGTTCCACTGGCCCATCTCCACTTACACAATCACATTCTCACACTTTACAAAAGAAAGGCATGCCTCTCCCCCATCCCTAATCCTTCCTCAGGACAATGTGAAATATTGGTATTGACACCAAGACAGTGAAGGACCCACAATATCAGGTAACCAATCATTTCCAAGTTCAGGTGATTTTGTGGCCAGGGCCCTGCGGGGGGGGGGGGGGGGGGGGGGGGGGGGGGGACTCACATGTAGGGGCCAGGGAGGCCCCCAAGGGCGTTGAAGCACAGACAGGTGTCCTCCACCAGTACGGGCCCCTGTACCTGCAACACAAGGAGGCGAAGCCCCGAGACCTGTGACCGGAGTAGGCCCTGTCCCTAACCTGAATTCCCAGGCCAGCCAGGCTGGGGCCAGGCCCAAGCTAGTTGGGATCTACAGCAGCTGCAGTTAACAGCTATAGGAAACCGCCCCTGGCTAATCTCTTTTCTTCCTTCGAGAGACAGGAACACCAAAAACTTGGAAGGTTGTAAAGCTTACTCCAGGCACAGCAACCAGAGAGGTGGGATTCACACTCAGACAGCCTGACGCTTCGGGAAGTGTTCTTTCCCAATTCCACAGAGATGTGTGAGTGCGGAGGCAGATGTGTGTGGGGAGAATGCAGGCACTGGAATGTATGTATCTGATAATCGGAGACAAGTGTGTGCATATGTGTACGTGTGTGCCCTTACGCGCACGCGTGTGTGTGTTGGTCTGGGGATACTATGCAGTAAAGGCTGAGAAAGAAAGGTAGTATTCCTCTGCCAACATTAACTGACCCCAATCTAGCTAGGCCTGGGCAGGTCCTTGAAGTTATGACCAATTGTGCCCACCCTATTATTCTCTGCCTGAGCCCAGCAGGTACAGCCCCCAGGAGCCCCAGGACAAGAGGAACAAGTTTGGGACACGCGAGGAGCAAGCACCTGGCGAGCTGCCTCCCGACACTTCTGTACGGAAATCTCATCAGGCTCTCCCTGGTACTCCGGCACTTGTTAGAGAAACAGATATACAAAGAGAGTCAGGTCACAGGGAGACAGAGAAATCAAACCATCTTTCAGAAATAAAACAAAACAGAGACATACGGTCAATTTTCTGTGCCACCAAAGTGCATGGAAACTTATCTCCCAGAATCTGAATGACCTGTTCCAAAATGAAAGAATATTTATCACCATTTGTTAACAATTCCCTGTTACTACAGAAGCTGTCACCCACCTTTCTCTTCAGGTAACTCTCCTGACAGCCCCCCTAAAGCTTAGTAAGTCAGGCCCATGAGCCTCACTCCAGACTTCAGGGTCCCACTCCAGCAGATCAGCTCCCCCATCTCCTCAGTCTCCTACCCTCCTACTTCAGGTCTCTCTGTTGATGTTAACCCCCCACCCAGGACACCCTCTTCCCTTCTCCCTGCTCCCTAAAACTCTATGTAACCTCCTATTCTGGCAATTCTCTATCAGGGGTTACCCAGAATTCAAGAGGCCTGTGAACCCGGATGGGGAAAAAAATGCCTTTATTTTCACTAACCCTTAGCTGAAATTTAGCATCTCTTTCAATTGTGAGTAAATATAGAAAACCAAAATAGCATCAGCAGTTCCTGTGACCTTTAAACCTATTAAAATCACAGATGTTGTCATATCCCATTACAGCTGTAGCAAATATCTCAAAATATTTACAACCCTATTTGAAAATTATGGTAACTACACACGGCTAGATTGAATCCTTTAATGCATTAAAAAAGTGTATGTTAACTAGATCACAAATATTTATATTGAGAATTGTACTTTAATAGAATTACTTTCTTTTGTAACCCTATGTATTTTACTTTGTACATTTAAAAATACTTTCCTGAAAAACGGTCCACAGGCTTCATCAGCCTGTCAATGGAGTGCTATGGGATGAAGAGTCAAGACACCCTGTTCTAAGCCAACTTCATCTAACCCATCTTCTTCGGTGAGCCTCCTCTACTCTAGCCACTTTTTAAAACATAGGAGGCCACATTCTCAACCAGACACAGAGATGGGCTTGGGAGCTGGCACCCACTATCCTGCATGGGCTCTTTTTCAGGGTGGCGCTACTTGCCTGTTTGACCGGCCTGGCCTCAGGATCCCAAACTTTTTATCAGCACGGGGCTCTGGCTCTTGAGTAGGACACCCTGTACTGCCACAGAAGTGCCATCATTCCCTATGCTGTGGACAAATGAAAGGTCGGTCCCCTAATGACTGGGTCCCACTCGTCTGCCTCAACATATCTAGTGGATGTCACCCTGATTCTGCACCATGACTCACCTCCTTGGCCATGGCTGACTGAGCAGGGGCAAACCCTTGACCCAAGCAAGGCTAATGAGAGCTAATGTATGGCAGAAGCCTCACTGACCCCTCCACCAGGAGCGAAGTAAGCAGAAAAACGCTTACTAGGAAAAGGATGAGCATCCAGAGAGAACTACGAGGACAAGACAGGCCCTCGGGAGACTCCTCAAATCTTGTGGGACATCTTAACATTGTATTCCCAGAAGAGTCACCTAGTAGTTGACATGAGTTCCCTGTGTGTCTCTATTATTTGCAGCCAAAGGCTATCCATCCACCCGCAGAATCCTCACAGCTAGCCGCAAGATTCCCAGAGTCAGGAACTTTGGGGATCTAATGCTTTCTTCACTCCTCCTCCCTACTGCACTGTGAAACCGACCTTCCAAATCATCCCCATTTCAAAGAAGAGGAAAAGAGGCTGAGGACCACATTTCTGGACGGTGGTGGAGCGTGGACGGCTCAGTTTGGTTGCCTGTCCCACGCTCTGTCTCGCCCCTGCCACCCCCAGGTCGGCAGCGGGGTCTGGATCAGCTCCAGAGGAGTGTCAAGAGTCCCCGTTCGGGGTCTAGCCTAATAGATGACCTTTGGGACAGGTACTAAGGACCCGGCACTCCTTTGGCTCCCGCAGCTCCCGAGCTCGCAAGCCTGGATCTGTCAACGCCTTAATTCTATTAAAGCCAACCACCGGCCCGCTCCACTCCGCACACACGGCCATTTCACTCAGCGCGGACCAACCCGTTCCACACGCCCGGGTCGGCCTCTCCGTGCCCCCTCCGCCTGGAGGCCGCCTCTCCGCCCGATCCCCAGCGAGCCCTACCACCCGCTACCCCCCAGCCGCCTACTGGTCGGCCCCCCGCGCCCTCCCGGCACCTCCTCCAGCTTCTTGGCGTTCCCCGTGACAAACACGATCTTTTTCCCGGCCAAGGGGGCCGCCATGCCGACTCCCGACTGCCCTGCAGACCCACCGGAAGTCCTCTGCCTCAAGTGGCAGGCACTTCCGGCTGACGCGGAAGCGGGCGGCGCAGCTTCCGGCCTAGGCTCCTGGACGGGGGGTCCTGGGGCTCCCACCGAGCGCCTAGCGTGTTAGCTGCAGCCTAGCTGCCTTCGGGCGAGAAGGCCGTCCTGGACGCCCGGCTTCCTTGCTCAGACCTTGGGGAACAGAGCGCCCCCTTTCCGGATGAGCAGCCTGGGGCGACGGGCGCTAAAAGGGAGGGAAATGGCGCGGCCCGTCAGCGCCGGAATTGCTGGGTCTTCCCGGGACTGGCGGTCGAGTGTGTTGAAACCAGGCCCTCCCCGCCAAGGGGCGCTGTCTTCGAAGAGGAGAAGAGACCGTTGCAGCCACCGGCCCCACCCCTGCTTTCTCCCCTCTCTGGGAAGGGGGCACCGAGGGAGGCAAAGAACCTGCACCGTAATGAGCTTGCAGCCTTGTGCCCTGGACGGTTCGCCTTCTCCGCGGGCACCTACAAATCTGCCCCTGAGAACTGTTTTCTTTTGGACAAGGACTGCAAACCTGACCTCACCTCCAGCCCTACTCCCTTCTTTCCTTGCCCGCCAGCTTTGATCACTTTGTGGATTAAAAAAAAGAACTTGTTTTAAATTAAGGTATAATTAACATATAATATTAGTTTCAGGTGTACAACTAATGATTTGATATTTGTATACATTTAGAAGCATTCACCTCAGCAAGTCTGGTTAACATGAGACTTATAGTTACACATTTTTTTCTTGTGATGAGAACCTTTAGATTTACTCTTAGCAAACTTTCAAATATGCAGTACAGTATTGTTAACTGTAGTCAACATGCTACCATGCTGTACATCTCCAGGATTATAACCGGAAGTATATACCTTTCAACCCCCTTCACCCATTCTCCTGTAACCCTACCACCAATCTGCCCTCTGTTATCTATGAGCTTATTTTTTGGTTTTTTTTTAGATCCAACTACTTGCCTTTGAATTTAAATTTGGCATAGCCTAAAGCAAGCCCTGTCTTTTCACTCATCTCCCAAGCTTGGGACCTCAGTATTTCAACTCCTTCATTCCCTCATCCCTACAGCCTCTCACATCTATCATGCCTTCTCCATGCCCACTGCCTCAGCCAGATCTTTGCCCCAATATGTGCCACTTTGACATAAAGATTGAGTTAAAAGTAATAAAAACACAGCAGATGCAGTAAAGGCTCTCTGCCTCCCCCATAACTCCCACAATTTACATTGGAAAGGAGAGCCTGCAACAGGAAGGAAAGTATTAACAAGAGACCACACACCCTCCCCCCTGAGGAACTTATCTTATTTGCGTAATAGAGCAACCTTGTTTTTCCCAAACATCCCTTTTCACCTTGCTAATGAGTTTTTTTCCCTTTGTATCCTCAGGCCCCTACCCCTTCTTAGTTCATAGAAGCATCCTGTTGTCTCATTGTCTTTAGAATCTCGTCTATGTGGATTCCCTTTACACACGCCTATCAAATTTTATTTTCTCATAATCTGTCTCATGTCAGTCTGATTGTAAGGCCAGCGAGGACCATAGGGCAGAGGAAAGTCCCCCCCCCGCCCTGACAATAGCAAAGGGTAGAAAGTGCCCCAACAGACCCACCTGTGCCAAAGGCCTTGACCCACTGCTGACACCCCCGTTGAACAAGTCACCTGTCTCCTTCCTCCAGGGACTCAGCAAGCACAGATTAAAAGCAAGGGCAGGGCGTCTGGGTGGCTCAGATGGTTAAGCGTCTGCCTTCGGCTCGGGTCATGATCCCAGGGTCCTGGGATCGAGTCCCACATCGGGCTCCCTGCTCCTTGGGAGCCTGCTTCTCCCTCTGCCTCTCTCTCTCTCTCTCTCTGTCTCTCATGAATAAATAAATAAAAAAAATCTTTAAAAAAAAAAAAAAAAAAAGCAAGGGCAGATTCAGGGCCCCTCTCTCCTGATGAGGAAACTCCTGACAGAGGAATATCAGAAGTCAGAGGTCTGTCTGGATGAGGTATTTTGCTTAATGTTCTTGTCCCCTGATAATCTCAAATTTTTTTTTAGCCCCCAGGATTTGTTAGGGAATAGCAAAAAACTGCATGTTCTCTAAAAACCTTTGCTCAGTGACTTTACCATAGCAGGAATATTGCACAGTCCAAAAGGCATTACTGTGTCCTCAAGTGGTCCGGAAGCCCTGTTCAGGCAATTCGATGAGGCAATGTGTGAGGCTCCTTGGAGATCTGACCATAGTGGTTTAGATTCAGGGAGCGAGTAGCCGTCCCTTTGTGTCATCTGTCTTCCTTCTTCATGAAGTCATGGGGTATCCCCAGGGAGGTGGAGAGGCAGAGGAGGTTCCCCTCTGCAATGTTAACCTCCTGACTATTGAAGGCTTCAGCAACAACCACAGGCAAGAACCTGTTTGCCAGGGATGTGCATCCAGTGCACCACACAGACAAGTACCATGTGGTATGGTCAGTGCAGTGCCCCTGGGAGCACTAGGTCCTGGAGGGATCATCACCGAGGCTGGGGAGGCCAGGACAGTCACCTAGCAAACTGTGGGAGTCCACAAAGGGTTGTTAAGCAGGGAATATTGTGAGTGGGTATTCACTTTAGCTAGACCTCACTCTAAAGCTGAAGGCCTAAGAGTACAAGAGCTTGTGGGAAGAGAGGAAATACATGAATCCCTGAAATCGTATGCAAAAGTCCGTGTATATGTGATCTTTAGTCAGGACTCTTGGTTGCAGTGACAAAAATCTTCCTAGTCAACAACAACAAAAAAGAAATGTACTGATGGTTTAACTGATGAGCGAAGTATAAAGAGATAGTCAAGTTCATAGTTTCTGTGAATGGAGAGAAAGGGGATTGTGTTAGTTCATTCATTAAATGGACTCTGCTAGAGTTCAAATATGTGAATTTTTACCCTCTAACCTTGAGTAAGGAATATCACAGGAAATCTCTTTGGAATCATATACCCCTCAATTGTGAGGGAACCCCAGTTAAGCAAAGAAAGATGATTCTTGCTCTCAAGGGAGCTTGTTAGGTCCTATCAATTCTACCTCTGAAATAGTTCTCCAATCAGTCCCTCCACTCCACCTCCACTGCTACTGTCTGAACCCAGCCCTGTTCTGTTCCTACTGGACCAGGGCAGCAGCTGTCTCACTGTTGTTCTCCCAGCCACCTTCCTCCCCGTCCACAAACCTTAGATAATATGCTTGGGGTCCAGGACTCTGAGAACCTGAGAACTCTAAATGAAAACTGAAAAAACGGTATCTGTTTGAGGCAGCAAGGAAGAGTTAGCTCTATTGCCAGTTTGTTTTGACCTTCCAGAAGCTTTCTGTGCATGTGCAAATTACACACAAAAATGTATAAAGTCTTAATTTTTAGTTTTTTTTTTAAAGTTCATTTTTTTTTTTTTAAGATTTTATTTTTTAACAGAGAGAGAAACAGTGAGAGAGGGAACACAAGCAGGGAGAGTGGGAGAGGGAGAAGCAGGCTTCCCGTCGAGCAGGGAGCACGATGTGGGACTCGATCCCAGGACCCTGGGATCATGACCTGAGCCGAAGGCAGACGCTTAACGACTGAGCCACCCAGGCGCCCCAAAAAGTTCATGTTTTTTAGAAATCTCTACACCCATTGTGGGGCTCAAACCCATGACCCTGAGATCGTGAGTTTGAGTCACATGCTCTTCCAACTGAGCCAGCTGGGTGCCCCATAATTCTTAGTTTTTTAGAAGATTTTATTTATTTGAGAGAGGGAGTGTGTGTGTGTGTGTGTGTGTGTGTGTGCGTGCGTGCATGTGTGCACAAGCAGGGGGAGAGACAGAGGGAGAGGGGGAAGCAGACTCCCCACTGAGCAGGGAGCCCAGTGTGAGGCTCTCTGCCAGGACACCGGGATCATGACCTGAGCCAGAGACAGACGCTTAATCGAGCCACCCAGGCGCCCCTAATTTTTAGTTTTTAATAAAATTTTTTATTATGGGAAATTCCACACTTAAACAGAAATGTCAAACTTACAAAAAATAGAAAAGAGCAGTATAATGAGGGGCACCTGGGTGGCTCAGTCGTTAAGCGTCTGCCTTCGGCTCAGGTCATGATCCCAGGGTCCTGGGATCGAGTCCCACATCGGGCTCCCTGCTCGGCGGGAAGCCTGCTTCTCCCTCTCCCCGTCCCCCTGCTTGTGTTCCCTCTCTCGCTGTGTCTCTCTCTGTCAAATAAATAAATAAAATCTTTAAAAAAAAAAAGCAGTATAATGAGCCCAAATATACCCATTACCCAACTTTAATAATTTTCAACATTTGCTATTTTTATTTCACCTATCCTGGCCTATTTGCTTGCTTAAAATTTAAAAATGTAAATTATGAAATATTCCAGAGTTACAGAAAATAATAAAATAGATGCAGAAGTTCCCACTATTTCAGCTTAACAAATGTTAAAATGTTCACATGGTGCCATCTTCTTTCAAATCTTCCACTTCATCGCATTGGTCCTTGGATCTTTGTGTTATCACACACACAAAAAGCTTCATACTGCTCTTACAGCAAATTCCCGGTAGTTGCTATTTGCTTTTTCAAAAATCTTGAGTTTACATACTGTGCACAGTTTTTTTTTTCCCAAACGATTTTATTGAGGTATAATTAGTTCCTAGTTTCTAAAAAATTCTTAAGAATTACAGGGAAATTTAAATTCCCTGTGGGTACTTAAATTTTGAGTGCGCACTATGGAAAACTGGGTCACTAATTCTCGTATTAGTCTAATAAAGTTAATTTTATGCTAAAATAGGTATAAAATTGCAGTTCTGGGTACAAAAATAATATCACGATTCATTTAAATATAAGATTTGGTCTCTTCCCCTCCCCTCTCTTCTTTTAACGAAATCATATGTCACAGATACAGGCAAAGCTCTGCCCCTAATCCCATCCATCGTTTTCCCTCCTCCTAACACCTATCCTGAAGTTGGTGTGTATCATTCCTAAGCATCTTTTTGTACTTTTTCTACATATGTATGTTTTTATAAACGCTCTGTGATGTTGCTTAATGCTTTTAAAACACATATAAATGTCTCACTGCACAAAATCGTTTGCGATAATTTCCACTTATGAGTATTTGCATGCCCCCCAAATTCCTCTTAGAGTAAAAAATTGAGGCGTCTCTACGGAGTGTGCGGCCTGGGCGGGGCCCCGGCTGGTGGGAGGAGTCTAGAATGGGAAACGGGAGGGGCCATATGGCCGTTGGGCGGGGCCCGGGAGATCCGGGGCTTCGGGGTGGACGCGCCGGTTCCGCCTGGAAGCCGTCGTCATGGTGTCCCCCGTGGTGTACCTGGTGGCGGCGGCTCTGCTTGTCGGCCTTATCTTTTTCCTGACTCGCAGCCGGGGCCGGACGACAGCAGGTAGGAGATGTCGCCGCTCCAGGGCCGATGGGGCCGCGTTCTCTGGCCTCCTGAGCCTTTGTAGGCCCTCGCCCGCGGCTCCTGCGCATGCGCTGGCCTGCCTGGCTGGGCTGACGACTAGCTCGGAGCCGGATTGCGCTTGTCGCGCTTCAGGCCAGCCGCGCGCCTGCGCATATCTGCGCGTCGCAGACCGGGCGGCGAGTCGCAGTGCCGCAACCGTACTCGCGGACGGGATGGCAGCGTCCCTACACCTTTCTCCCAGCCGCAAAGACAGCCTTACTCAATCCCTCTCCTCGACCCCCGGCTCTCTAGACCCAGAGGGGCCGCTCCCCTGGCGGACATGCTCCCATCCGTCATTGGGGCTGTCCCCCTGTGCGCTCCTAGGAGAGGCCGCCGGGGTGTCCCGTCCCACCCAGGCTGGCTCCAGAGCGGGTGCCAAGAAGGCGACACCTGAGTGTTTTGTGCTTACCTATGAGCTGTAACTCCTTGAAGCTCTCTCCTTACCCCTCAAAGAGAGCCCTATGCACCCTTCTCTCTCTTCTGCGCCCTGACCAGGAGCTCATGTCATCTGCCAGGGTACAGAACAGATACGCCTGTCGTCCTCCATCCCCCATGTCTTGTCAGTATGTGGGTTTGTGTATATGTCTCTGCCCCTCTCTGGACCCACAAGCTACTTCAGAGCACCTACATGCTCTAAGGGCAGGGGAGAGAGAGCTGAGGAAAGGCAGATAGCCAAGAAATCTTCCTGGAAAAGGCAGATAGCCAAGAAATCTTCCTGGAAAGGAAGCCTCAGACCTCAGGTGTGCTCCCGGTTGGCATGCCTTATAAAACTGTGGCAGGTGGTGTTAGGCAAGAAATAAATGCAGTCCTGCAGTGAGCATGCAGATGTGGTCTAGAGAAGTCAGGATGAGCTTCCCAGAGGTGCTCCTCTTGCAGGGTGGTACTCTTCTTTTTTTTTTTAAAGATTTTATTTATTTATTTGACAGAGAGAGACACAGCGAGAGAGGGAACACAAGCAGGGGGAGTGGGAGAGAGAGAAGCAGGCTTCCCGCGGAGCAGGGAGCCCAATGCGGGGCTCGATCCCAGGACCCTGAGATCATGACCTGAGTTGAAGGCAGACGCTTAACGACTGAGCCACCCAGGCGCCCCAGGGTGGTAGTCTTCTGACAGGCCAGCTGGAAAGGTATCGATAAAGGCAGGAGGGAACAGGTGATCTTGCTGCAAAAGACCAAGGTGTGGGTCTGGGTTATAAAGGCCTTTATGATCTGAGAAATTGGGGCTTTGTGCTTCAGGCAGCCGGAGCCTGGAGGAAGTTGAGTGGAGGGTGAGGCTTCCAGGTTGCTACTCCCCTGCCATCAGGTGGGTTGGGTTACTAGACAGTTGTGTGATTCCTCTCTTCCCTACAGCTGGCCAAGAACCATTGCACAATGAGGAGCAGCCGGTAGTAACAGGCTCAGTGGCCCAGCCTCGGCCCCTGGAACCTGAGGAGCAGAGAGTCGGGGGCAGGCCCCGGCGCCGGAGAGACCTGGGCAGTCGCCTGCAGGCCCAGCGTCGAGCCCAGCGTGTCGCCTGGGCAGAAGTGGATGAGAATGAGGAGGAAGCCATCATCCCAGGTGAGAAGGGCCCAGCCTGGAGGAGAAAGGGGCTGGTTTAGGGCATGAAGGGTAGAAGAGTGGAGTGTGGAGCTACAGTGTAGGAGACCTGTCTGGGAGCCACAGGATAGGGTTGGGGGCGGGGAGACTTGGGACCCATCCTTTGGTCCCAGTTCTGGACCCTGACCAGCAGTTCTGGACCCTGACCCCTGTTCCATTGGGCCAGCCCCCTCTTCCTTCATTTTGGCTTTCAGTGTCTAAGCAAGAGGGCAGTCATCTTCAGATTGACCTAGAGAGTTCCTCAGCCCACTTCTTATATCCCAGCACCTTACTGGTATGGGCACAGTCATCTTCTGAGAGCTTCACCCTAGGGCCAGAGTACCTAGCCAAGAGCTTCTGCAGTTCCTGAGGTGAGGTCACTTGTAACCCTGGAAGGGTTTGGGGTTGGAGACATTTTGTTGACAGAGCTTCCATATCCCTGGGAGACCAACAGAGCCCCTGGGATTGTGGGAAAAAATATCTTTTCTCCAGTGTTCAAACCTGGCTTGAGCCGGAGGAAGGGGCATTTGAGGCCTTTGCCCTTGTACTTTTGGGAATTAGCCCCTTTGGCTCTAAAAAGAGGCACTCTGGTGCCATTCCTTTTGTCTTTTTAAATTTTATTTATTTGAGAGAGAAAGAGCACACGCACATGCAAGGGCATGTGTGGGAGCACAAGCAGGGGGAGGAGCAGAGGGGGAGGGGAAAAAAGTGTGTGTGGGAGAATCTCAAGCAGATGCCACGCTGAGCGTAGAGCCAGATTCGGGGCTTGATGAGATCATGACCTGAGCCAAAATCAAGAGTTGGACACTTAACTAACTGAGCCACCCAGGTGCCCCAACAGGTCTTTAACTTTTAGCTGGCCCTAACTTTAGGTAGTCTTGGGGTTGGAGCTGTCTTTTTGGCCAGGGGCTGAGCCTGGAACCCTCAGCAGTTCCTGACCACAGTGAGGACAATTTCAGATATGAGGCAAGGATACATTTCCCCATGAGGCCGTCTTTCCCTGGAGGTTTGGCTCAGAGACAAACCAGAGAAGTCTGCAAGCCCAAGCATCCCTGCCTGTGATTTTCAGACGCTCGGATATTGGAACCTGACACCTCCCTTTTTGTGGCAATGCAGGATCTAAAATTACTATCTGTTTCCTTGCCCCATGATTCCCTCACCTTTCCCTTACCTTACCCTCTACCCTCAACACCCCCCGACAACACACACACTCTCACATACACAGACTCAGAATGTTAATTTCTGTATTCATGGTAGATATCTGTGGAGGGCAGAGCTGGGCTAGTGACATTTGCAGGTGAGAGGAACGGGATCCGCCGCCATGTGGAGAGGGACAAGGGGTAGGATGGATCCATCTTCATCAGCCCTCTCTAGGACCTGACCTGTCTTTCTTTGACCGTACTCAGCCCAGGAGGAAGAAGGTATCGAGAAGCCGGTGGAAAGTCACCTGTCAGGGAAAATTGGAGCCAAGAAACTACGGAAGCTAGAGGAGAAACAGGCGCGAAAAGCCCAGCGTGAGGCAAGCAGGAGGGTTGGAGTGCGAAAGGGTCCTGCCTTCCTCATCCCCTACGTCAGGCCCTCCCCTTGGGCTCTTTGCATGCTGCTTGCCTGACTGTCTCTTACAGCCTTGGTCCGTGGTCTGGCCCAAGGTTGGCCCCCTGGCCTGTTCGTGAGGTGGGCAAGCTCTGGTGGGGGGTAGGGATGTGCTCCTTATGAAGGCCTCTCTCCAGGCAGAGGAGGCTGAGCGTGAGGAGCGGAAACGCCTCGAGTCCCAGAGGGAGGCAGAGTGGAAGAAAGAGGAGGAGCGACTTCGCCTGGAGGAGGAACAAAAGGTGAAAGAGCCCCCCCCCCCCCATCCTGACCTCTGACCCATGAGCAGGCAGCCATGCTTCTCATGCAACTCGTTACATCTCTGACCTGGAAGATGGGCCTTGGACTGGTTTCAGGAGCAGGCCCTGGTTTATTTGGTCCCTGGACTCTAAACACAACCTGTGTAAAACCGCTGCTGAAAAGCAGAGCCAGAGACAGGGATTTTTGTGTATGTGATTTATTGAACATGCCTGAAGCATGTAAAGAAAATTGAGATGGTTGGAGTGGCTGAAACAAGCTAAGCAAGAAGGAGAGAAGTCAGAGGGAGTAGAGTCTGGATTCTAAAGGCCTTAAAGTTGTTAAAGGTCACTGTAAGGGCTGATCGGTCCTGCCTGAGCCAGTTCCTGTTTAGGGCCTGACCTGGAGGAGATAGATGCTCAGAGAATGGGAACCACTGAGGTAGAGGTGGCTAATGAGCATTTGTTTGCTAGATGCTTCCTTCTTTCTGAGAACCAGAGAACAAGGGAACATCACAAAGGTGTGATGTGCATAAAGAGTGAGAGCCAGGGCTGCCCCAGTTAGGAAGAGCTCGCTGGTGCCTTTGGCCTCTCACTGGCCCTGCTGTCCAGGGACCCTGGGTGGCAGGGAGCCTGGCTTTGGGTGCTGTAGCAAATGGGCCAGAACACAGCAGAGAAGGCATCAGGGGAGATTTTACCTTTATTTTTTGCCTTTCCGAAGGTCATCCTGCCTGATGGATCTTAAATGTCTTGGGGTTCTCCTCTGCACACAGTTTCCCCTGGGTTAGCACCTTACTTACCTGGTGTATTTCCCACAACCAGTATGGATACATTGTCTGTGGTATATTTCCCACAACCAATATCGATACATTGTCCTAACTAAACCCCACACATTATTCGGATTTCATTAATTTTCCCCTACTGTCCTTTTCCAGGGTCACTTCCAAGACACCACATTACACTTAGTTACCATGTCTCTTTAGGCTCCTCTGGGTTGTGACATTTTCTCAGATTTTCCTTGCTTTTAATGATCTTGATAGTTTTGAGGAGTATTAGGCAAATATTTTGTAGAATATTCCTCAGTTTGCTCGACTGATTTTTTTGTCGTGGTTAGACTGGGGTTATGGATTTTTGGGAAGAAGATCACAGATGAAGCGCCATTCTTGATGTAGCATATGAAGGATACGTGTTGTCAACTTAACTTGTCATAACTGATGTTAACCTGGTTGCTTGGCTCAGGTTTTATTTGCCAGATTTGTCTGCTGTAATGTTACTTCCTCCTTCCTGTAGTTCTTTGGAAATAAGTCACTATGCGCAGCCCACACTTAAGGGGTGGGGAGTTATTCTCCACCTCCTCAAGAGCAGAGTATGCAAAGTATCAGGATTTTTCTGTACAGAAGATTTATCTTTCTTCCCTGTGTATATATTTGTTTGTTTATACCAATGTGGACTCATGGATATTAGTTTTGTGCATTGCGTTACGATCTGATAGGACCTTATTTATCTTGTCATGTAGGTCATCAGGAGCTCTTGCAGTTGGCCCCCATGTACCTTTGACGTAACCTCATTGTTTTGTTTTCTGAGTACTCTCTTACTTTTTGGCATTGCAAGATGCTCCAGGCTTATTTTGTATATTCTCTGTTCCAGCTTTAGCTACGTGTTTTAAAAAAATCTTTTTGAGAGCTGTGGAAAATAGGATGACGTGGAGGGAAGCTGTGGCACTAGGTGGTGGTGGTGATGGAGTGATATGGATGGGCTGAGAAGTTTTCCGGAAGTTGAAGGCAGAAGTGGTAGATAGGACTTTATTTCTGACCAGCTGGCCATATGGCTGTGTGACTCACTGAGCCAGGGACCCAGGAGGAACACCGGACGTGTGGGGAGTAGATCACAGGGTCTTTCTGGGACGTACTCAACTCGAGGTGCCTGTAAGATGGCCCAGTGGGTGTGTCGTGTGGGAGGAGAGATTTGAGGCAGGGGTACAACTGTGGCAGTCCCTGGCAAGGAGATGGTTGTTGATGCTGTGGGCATGGCGAGGTGGCCTGAGGAAGGGGAGGAGGGAGGAGGGACAGGGCTGAGCGATGGAGGAGGTGAGGAGAATGGCCCAAGGAGCAAGAGGAAACCCAGGAGAGGGTGGGATCTGCCAGCCCGGCGAGGGAAGAGGAAATGGTCAGCTCTTCCCAGCACCACTGAGAGGACAGGGTTATGAGGCTGATGGCTGTCCCTTGGATTTGGTGGGATGGATGGTGGCTGAGACCATAGCACTTGCTTCGGCGGGGTTGAGTATCAGAAGCCAGACTGCAGTGGGTGGGAGGGGTGAATGGATGATGAGGAAGTGGAGCCTGGGTGTTTGTCCACAAAGTTTGGACATGACAGGAAGGGGGGGGTCATTGGCAGGATTTTAGAGGAGAGGGGGCTGAGCAGCACACGTGTGGGAGGTAATGGAACTGATGAGAAGAGGGGCCTCTGCCTGTAGCTCAGCTTGGGGTTGAGGGAGCAGTCTCTTGAAGGAGCTCTGTCCCTGAGAAAGGGCTGGACTGTATGCCCTGGTGCCCTGTGGGGGTAGCAGAGCCCAGAACAGGGATGGGGTGGGCACCCGCCCCCAACGTACCTGACTCTTGTCCACAGGAGGAGGAAGAGAGGAAGGCCCGGGAGGAGCAGGCCCAGCGGGAGCATGAGGAGTACCTGAAACTGAAGGAAGCCTTCGTGGTGGAGGAGGAAGGTGTGGGCGAGACCATGACTGAGGAACAGGTGGGCCTGCTGCCCCTGGAAAGCTCATCTCTATGCCCACCAAGCCCGCCACCCCATCCCAGACACCCCATCGTTCCTTGCCTGCCGCCCTTGTCAGGCACTGAGAGGGGCATGGGCATCAGGCCCCGCAGGCTCCAGTGGCCAGAGGCCTTGTCCCCAGGAGAGGAGGCGGTGCCTCCGAACCCCTCACTGCGGGCAGCTCTGTTCACGCAGGTGGCAGGCGGGTGGGTAGGCATAGACCCCTGTAGCCCCTGCACGGGGGACACTTACCCCAATTCTCTGCTCCTCTAGTCCCACAGCTTCCTGACCGAGTTCATCAGCTATATTAAGGTAAGAAACCACAGGACAGAGCTGGGTGTCAGCTCCCTGCCTCACGCATGTGTGTGGTGTGCGCGTATGTGTGTGTGTGCGTGTGTGTCACGTGCACTCTCTGGGCGTGGAGGGAGTGGACCCGAGCCGGGGCTATCGGCGGCTCGCTGGAGCTCATGCCGGAGTGGGCAGGGGACCTGGGAGTCTGACCTGCCTGGTCCTGGCCAGAAGAGCCTCTTCTTTGACAGTGGAGAGGGACCTGGTCTGTGTGGGAGGCCTGAGCCTTCAATCACTTCCTCACATTCAGTTTGACAGTCTCCCTGCTCCTCAGACCCCACGCTCAGTGAGTCACTGTGTTTTCAAGTTTCTTCACATGTGTTTTCTGTCAGTTCTGTCACACTGAGGCTTTGCTGAGTTGAAACAAGCATCCCCTGCCACGTGTTCCTGATCAGGAACTTGGGTCTTCAGGGAAACAGGATGATGTTTCCTTTGGAATCTAGGGCCGGGCAACACGTGTGTCCCCCTCTGTCTGTAGCCGTGCTGGGTACTGCTCCAGGTTGCATAAGCACGTCCTGCTCTGCTTTGCTGCTAAGCAACTTCTCTCCCACGAAGGATGCGACAAGGGGAGAGGTTTTCAAGTGCAGCTCAGAGGTGCAGAGGCGGCTGAGGGAAGGAGTGCAGAGGGAGTGGGGGTGGTGGGGGGGGTGCTATTAGGGGGTGCCAGGGAGCCAGGCCTTGCATAATCCTCCCCCCCTTCCAAAGGGAGCAGGGTTCAAACTCCTCCCAGCAGTAAGGGGCTGGGCTCATAGCCTGGGGGCCTGGTATTCCTGTGGGGGAGAGAGCTCATTTCCCTCTGATGGAACCCATTTCCACCCTGACACCCTCGAGGGCTGACAGGACATCTCCCACACTTTCCTGCTGCTGTTTGGAATTCACCATCCCCACCTACCCAGCGGGCAGCGACAGGTCTTGAGTCTGCCCTCCAGAAAGCCCTCGTCCACGGTTTCAGCTCCCCCTCTCCTCTGTAGAGACTTGAGTAGAGGCAAGTCCAGGCCTTGCTTTCAGAGGTTCTCTGGAGAGTTTTTCTGGGCTTCTCCAGACTCTTCTGGACTATAGAAGTCTTTCCAGCCTATGCAGGCTGGTCCTCCTAGAGCTGCTGTCTGCAGGGAGAAGGAGGATTTCCAGAACTCAGCCCACCTGCCTTCTCCCAGGCTCCAGGGGAATGGGCCCTTTAGTCCTAGGATTTCAGAACTGGAGGCATGTTTTTGTGCCGGGCATAGTTTATGTGCAGTGTAGGCCTAACTTGCTCTTTTTGATCCTCTCTCCCTTCTGAGCAGGGCTGAGTGGGTTGGTTTGTTTTTGTAAACACACTTTTGGCCCTAGCATCCCCTCAGGCCAGGTCTTCAGGGACAGCTGGGGTGACTCTGCGGTCACATTCTGAGCTGTCACTGAGAACCCAGTGCCTGCTCCCTGCTTCTTAGGTAGAGGCCAGCTGGGCAGGTCACCTTGTGCTTGCCACCCCCTGGCCCAACCGCCACTCACTTGCCTCCCTGCTTGCACATCCATTTTGGCATTTTGAACAGTCACATGCCATCTGCAGCTGAGGAGGCGTCACCGTGTCACTCCTCCCCCAGCTCATTTGCTATGGAAGATTCCTGGAAACGCAAAAGACCGCCTTCTCTCAAGTCACATGCTCTTTGTCTGTGGGGGAGGCAGGGCAGATGCCTGCGTAGGACCCAGCGGTGGACCCCACCAGGAACTAAAGTTTCTACCAAGGGGGTGAGGGAAGCACAAGGAGCATGGCCGTGTGTGGAAAGCCCTGAGCAGATTGAGTGACAGTGATTTTAAGGGTGGACATGGTGCCTCAAGAGCGTGAAGAGGATGGTGAGCAGCATGGCGTGTCAGGGGGTGGGGATCTCTAGGCCAAGGGGGCAGTGAGCAGAGGTGAGAGAAGAATGACCTGTACCTCTCCTACCAGGACCCTGGCTCATCGGGGCTTCTCATCTGCTCTCTTCTTGTCCACATTCTCGCTTGTCTTCTCACCGGCTCTGAGCTCGAGGGCAGGAGCGGTGTCTTGTTCACCACTGCACGCCCCACACTTCTCAGCTCCTTGTCCTGGCAGGTCTTCAGCAAACACGGGTCCTAGTGACGGTTGTTTGATAAGCTTTTGGCAATTGTCAGCCCCTCCCTTCATCTCTATGGTGCTTCCCCTTCCAGCCTGTTCATAATGTTAAAATGATTCGGCTGGATGCAGAGGAGAAGGTAGCAGCTGTGCTCGACTCTCCATGGGTGCCTGTCCCAGGGTAGTCCCCAGGCCAGGACGTGACTCATGGGGCAGGTAGTGGTTTGGGCAGATCCCTCCCCGTAAGCAGGGGCATGAGAGAGTCGATGAGTGTGTGTGTGTGTGTGTGTGTGTACACGTACAGGCAGCTGGGAGAGCGTGAGTAGTGTGTGAGGGAAACAAGGCTCTCCCTTGGGAGCATGGAACCTGCTTAGCCAGCCACCCAGAGCAGAACAGGTGGGTGTACCAACCTCAGAGGGCTCCTGTGCTGAGAGGCTTTCTCCTCTCCCCCTCTTTGCAGCAGTCCAAGGTTGTGCTCTTGGAAGACCTGGCTTCCCAGGTGGGCCTGCGGACTCAGGTAAGCCCTTGAAGGTGGCCTGCTCCATGGAATATGGCCACGGGGTCTGTACGGCTCTCACAGGGGGACTGCCTTAAAGATGGGAGTCTTAATGCCCTCAAGCAAGAGTAGACTGTAGGAATTTTTTGGTACCCCAGGAATCTTGTCTTTCTGCTAGACAGAGGAAAAAGAAAAAAGCCCAAACCCCATCACTCCAGCGGCCCCTGTAAGCGAGGCAGCCCAAACCCAGTTACCTTGACAACTCTCTTGCAAACAGGCTGCGTCAGCCTTCGCAGCCAAATGTCCCCACCACTCCTCTCCTGCCTTGAAGAAAGCCTCTCTCGGGGGTCTTACAGGGCCCCAGGACCACAGCCCTGTCTCCCCTGAGCCCCTCCAGAGGAGACACAAAGAGTCACACTGGGGATGGCCATGAGAAGGAGAGGAGGAGATTTGACTGTGGTGGGAGGGAGAGTGCAGCTGTCTTCTGGGACGGCAGTGCCCATCTCTGCTCTGAGACCTCTTCTTCTCATAGGATACCATAAACCGCATCCAGGACCTGCTGGCTGAGGGGACTCTGACAGGTGAGGGGGTGAGAGTCAGTCAGCATAGGCCCTGGCCTTGGGGTGTGTCTAGCCACAGAGGGCCTGCAGGGATTTGTTGCAGAGGCAGGATGACCCCCCTTCTCAGCCCTGGGTGGGGAAGTGATGTGCAGGAGGGGCGCTGAGCAGAGGGAGATGCCCAGGCCTGGGAGTGACTCAGGGTCACAGGGACAGGCAAGGAAGCCTGATTTCACTCGCATAGGCAGGACTGGATGCAGCCAGGGGAGCCCAGGGAGGTAGGCAGGCCTGGAGGGCTCTGAGCCAGTTGTGAAGGGGTGGGTGGGCGGGCATTTTCAGGCAGCGTCGGGGAGGGCGCCCTAGAGGGCTCAGCCCCACAACCCTCCTGTCCCCACAGGTGTGATGGACGACCGGGGCAAGTTCATCTACATAACCCCCGAGGAGCTGGCTGCCGTGGCTAACTTCATCCGACAGCGGGGCCGGGTGGCCATCGCTGAGCTTGCCCAGGCCAGCAGCTCCCTCATCGCCTGGGGCCGGGAGCCCCCTGTCCAGTCCCCAGCCTGACCTAGCCCTTGCCTTCTGGACTGGGAGCTAGCACAGCCTACCTGGCTGTACAACTTGAACCCTCCCCTCCACCCTGGGGGAGAGATGGAATGTGGCCAGGCAGTTATAGATTAAAGGCCTGTGAGCACTGCTGAGCTTGGTGTGGCTTGGTGTGACAGAAGGCCTGGCCTGGGATCCCAGGTGAGCCAGCCAAGTCTAGTCCTCAGAACAAATCTTGGGGGTGAATGGGAGGAGCCTGTGGAGGCAGATGAAAGTTCCATTCTTACCATGCGTTCATTTATTGAAAAAGAGTATTGAGCATTTATTGTGTTCCTTTGTACCCTACAAAGATGAGAATTTCTCTCTCTCCCCCACTTCCCAGAGCAAAAGTGAGCAACCTTAGGGCAACATCTCCCCTAAATGGGGAGGAAGGTCTCACTATTGGTTATATGGATGGTTTCAGGAGCCCTACAGAGAGGGCTGAGAGCCCTTAAGGAGAAGAGGGAAGTGCCAAGGATAGAGTCCTAAGGAACATCAGCCTTTGAGAGGGAGGGAAGGGCGGTCAGGGAGGGAGAGGCTAGGCAGGTAGAAGGAAGCAAGGAACCTGCTTGAGCTGGATAGAGTGGTGCAGTGGAGAGAGGCGCTTCTTACAGTCTGTCCCATGAATTTAGCTCTCTATCCTGGACAGAAAGTTTAAACGGTGTGGGTGATTCCACCCACTGGTGGATGTAAGGACCATATGCTCAGGAGTGGGTGTGATGGGAGATGTGTCTCTCCTATAGGGTCAGTCACTCCAGTTCCCGTGGGCTGTTCGTGGTGTGAGCATCCTGCTGTGCTGGGGGTGAGGCATGGGTTTAAATGTGTATTTTTTATGCAAGGTTGCCCTTAAACATAGACCACCTACTTCCTCTGCCAGGTAGAGGAGGCAGCTTTCTGTTCCCACCCTGGAGGAAATGGTCTATGGAGATGGTGATGGAGACAGGACATCAGGCTGTAGGGTAGAGCCTTCCTGAGTGTCATCAAGGATGATTTTGACTCACTTGGTGCCATAAATATTAACTATAGTGCCTAAATTCCAAGTGAGGCGTGACTACTGCTTCTGTCAGCTACAGGCACTCGGAGTCACCTGGAGCTAGGAAGGGCCACGTGCATTGTTTGGAACGCCATCTGGGAGCCCACAGTCCAGTAGGAGAGGGAAGAAACAGAGAAAGGTACTGGCAGTATGAGAAAGAAACAAAATTATAAAGGGAAAAGAAAGCTTATAGTCTGAGTGATGCTTCTCAGCTCTGGTTGCTCATTAGAAGCCCCTGGAGAGTTGTCAGCAGTCTCATGCCAGGCTGCATCCTGAACCAGTGGAATCAGAATCTCTGGGGGTGGGACCCAGGCGGCATCAGTGGGAGATTCCAGCGGGCGCCTAGGTTGAGAAGGTGGTGGGGTGGGGTGGAGAGACAGGCCATCAAGTTACAAGTAATTAAAATCCCCTCTGGAAAGGGCTTCTCCCAGAGCAATACAGCAGCTCCAGGTCTCCTCCACCCTTTCCCTCCACCCTCAGCCACTGCCATCCAGGCGGCAGGAGGACTGTAGCAGCCCCAGCTCCTCATTCCACCCTCAGGACATTCCACCCTCCATCCACAGGTCAGGAGGGAGGAAGAGGCACATCCCTTTCTCACATCCTGGAAGCCTTCTAAAACCCCTTATGTCCCAAGAGCTTAGTATGGAGGAGAAAACCTATGACCGTGTGTGCATTTTTTAGCGAACAATCCACTAATCTAAGAAATTTATCAAATGAGCCGTTCTTGAAGTAGTGATTAACATTTTTCTAAGTATGTATAAACCGCTTTCACAATAAATGGAAACTTCCAGGTTTAACCACTCATAATTTTTCAAGCATTTAAACAATTATTACTTAAATATTCTCAGCATTTAAAGTCCCCAAATTTAATGTATAGAATTATTTTAAATGCTTTAACATCTCAAACAGTAGACCAGACACATCTAGTAGTAGTAGAACAATGACATTACTGATCTGTGTGTGTAATACTGAAACTGATCAAAAACATCTCAGTACCATGGATTTACATTTGCTTATTTACTAGCTCTGGTTTTATTTCTTTTTCTTCCCGAGGGTACAGTTTTCACTTCTCCTGGATCCCCAGGGTGATTATCTCAGGTTGCTGAGAATGTATATATGAAAGATGAAGAAGCAGGGACCCAAGACTTGACCTTGACTGTGACCCTGAGTCCTTTAGTTGCGTGGCCCCTTTTGCTCACCGACTAAGCCACCCAGGCGCCCCACTCCTCTATTTTTATATTGAAAGTTTCTCATAACTTATGCTTAAAACTAAACACAAGGAGGGGGGTTGTACCTGGGTGGCTCAGTCAGTTAAGCATCTGCCTTCGGCTCAGGTCATGATCTCATGGTCCTGGGATGGAGCCCCATGTCAGGCTCCCTGCTCGGTGGGAAGCCTGCTTCTTCCTCGTGCTGTCTTACTCGCTCGCTTGCTCTAGCTCTATCTCAAATAAATAAATAAAATCTTTAAGAATAAATAAACAAACACAAGGGGGCCTGGCTGGCTTAGTCGCTGGAGCGTGTGACTCTTGATCTCAGGGTTGTGAGTTCAAGCCCCATGTTGGGTATAGAGATTACTTAAAAATAAATTTTTTTTTTCAATTTGGAAGTAGTCCTTTATTAATTGACCAGATTACAGAAGTAATCATGGTAGATACTTTAGTTCGTCCTTCTAATAGGCCTATTGATGCGGTCTTCCCTGTGGCCAGCATCTCCACCTTCTACAAAATAGATGGTCCTTTTCTTCAGTCCCCCTTGTGGAGAAGATAATTTGAAGGGCCTAAAAATAAAATATTTTTAAAAATAAATAGGGGGCGCAGTCGGTTGAGTGTCTGACTCTTGATTTCAGCTCAGGTCGTGATCTCGGGGTTGTGGGACCAAGCCCTGTGTCGGGCTCTGCTGGGTGCGAGTCTGCTTGATATTCTTTCCCCCTCTCCTTCTGGCCCTCCCACTCATGCGTGCGCGCGCTCTCTCTAAAATAAATCAATCATTTTAAAGTAAATAAATAAACACAATGAGCCCTAGATGGCCTCATGATCTTGGCTCAAGGTAAGCTTCAGAAAAGGGGATAAAAAAGCTGGGTCCTTTGAGGCCACCAGTAGTCTCCCCATTCACCTGGCAACTGAGTGACCCCCAGGCTATCCAGTGGCACCAGTGCAGGATGCACGTTGGATCTTTGTAACACTAGTTATTTAACACATTCAAAATGTGTTTAAAAAAGCAAAACTAGGGGTGCCTGGGTGGCTCAGTCGTTAAGCGTCTGCCTTCGGCTCGGGTCATGATCCCAGGGTCCTGGGATTGAGCCCCGCATCGGGCTCCCCACTCCGCGGGAAGCCTGCTTCTCCCTCTCCCACTCCCCCTGCTTGTGTTCCTGCTCTCGCTTGCTCTCTCTGTCAAATAAAATTAAAAAAAAAAAACAAAACTAAAATTATAATCTACGGAGAGCCTACTGAGTACGAGGCAGGATGCTAAGCACCTCAGGGAATTGCAGTGAGCAAAACATGACCCAAGCCAGAAGTGGGGGATGGGGCAGTGGTACTAATCTGATAGGGAGACCAGCCAGCAAGTGCATGGCCAAACACTGATCTATGAAAAGGACTGGTGGCTCACAAGGAGAGGCCTGGGCTGAGGGGAGGACAGGTGCGAGAATGTAAAGGCTTGTGATTCACTGAGGGGATGTGGAATGTTGGCTGGAGGAACAGGAAAGCCTGGGGCAAAGGAGAGAGTAGGTGGAAAGGGAGGTTGGGACCTGGTTGGGAAGGGCAGGGATTACTGAGCCCAGAAATATGGATGATATTTGATGAAGGGGGGGTGTTTAATAGTGTTTTGAATGAATAACTCATTTTTTTAAAAGATTTTATTTGAGAAAGAGTGTGCACAAGCAGGGGGATGGGCAGAGGAAGAAGCAGGCTCCCCGTGGAGCAGGGAGCCTGATGCAGTGCTCCATCCTGGAACCCAGGATCGTGACCGGAGCTGAAGGCAGACGCTTAACCGCCCCAAGTAACTCATTTCTTAACCCCTCTTTGCAATCATCATATCCCACAACCTGTCATTACTCCATCAGCCCCTCCTTCTACACCCCCATTGTACCATCATCAGAGCGTACCACCTCAAGCCTTCACAAGTGCTTGCCCCAGACATCTCCTGTCCCAAACCCCAGCCCCAAGATTGGAGACGACTATTCCACTAAGGCTGTTTTTTTCAAACTTATTTGACAGTATCTCTTAGTAAGAAACCCATTTTTTATTGAGGACTTAGTCCATGTTTGTATGCCCGTGCATAGAGATAACTGAAGCTAAGGTGTCCAAGTGCTTTACTTAGTGTGGTTAATGCATGTTGGCATTTGCTTCTCTAATCTGTACTACTGCTGATGGTGACTACATTGATTTCATAACCCACTAACAGAATTCAGCCTACAGTTTGAAAAACAGCGTTCTAAGGAGCCTGTTCCTTTTACGTTGAGGACTGGGCCAAGGATCAATATCTGGGGGTAGAGTTGTGATCATATATAACTTGGTAGTCACGGGGTTGTACCAAAAACAATTTAGACTACAGTAGTGATGCTGAAAAATAGTTTTACTTGGTTTATCCTGACACCATACATAATTTTTGGCTTATTATACATTATTTGATTACTCATTACAGCAAAATGCATAAGGCAACCTTAGAACCTATCAAATACTGTGACATTAAACTTGTTTAAATATGACCTTTTGGGGCGCCTGAGTGGCTCAGTCGGTTGAGTGTCTGCCTTCGGCTCAGGTCATGATCTCAGGGTCCTGGGATCAAGCCCCACATCGGGCTCCTTGCTCAGTGGGGAGTCTGCTTGTCCCTCTCCCTCTGTCTCCTGGCTCTCGCTCTCACTCTCTATCTCAAATAAATAAATAAAATCTTAAAAATAATAATAAATATGACCTTTTGCATATAACCTGTTAGATTTACTGGCTGGTTTTAGTCATTTTTAACTTTCTTAAGTTTCTAATGTAGTGACACAAAAACACATCCATAATAATAATACAAAAACTAAAACTAGTAATGCTCCAACTGTATTGTAACCTAGTAGCTGAGATTTAATACTTCTGTTGCTTTATTTCTCTTTATTTCTCATCAACGAGGTTAGTCAGGCCACTTTGTAGTTGAGCTAAACCCTACAATTTATAGAACAGCATAGTTGGGGGGACATAGGCTTGATGTCTACTTTGGCAGCTGGCTTTATGTAGTTTGTAGTTTGTGCATATTGCCTCATATCAATATAGACCATAGTAACAAATATGAATAGATGAGAAATTACTGAACATATAATCCATCATTGCTGAATTGTAGTAACTCAAGAGAGGAAAAGTTGACAAGTGATAAGGGAAGGACACATGGCAAGTTTAGGGCCCAAAGGCAGGTAATAAAAGTCTCACCTACCCATCTCATTTAGTCTGCAGTGATATCATCTGCAACGTAAAAAGTTAACAAGGCTTTCTGCTAGACAAATTTACCCCAGCTTTTACAAAAATTAAATCTGGCAACATTTTTGGAGTCTGCATGTTTCCATAAAATTGATTAAAGATTTGAGTATAACCATAATTCCATGATGCAATAATCATTATTATTCTGCTTAGGACTTTAAGAAGAATAACATCCTTCACAAATAGATGTGAGTTCATAAAACTCACTTAAGATGGTGGGTGGTATGGTGGTGGCTTGTATTCGTTTATGCTTTGTTTCTAAATATCTTGCAGTTGAGGTTTAATAAATTTTTTTGTTAGTATTATATAAACAAAGCATCAATTATGTAAAAACAAAAGAAAAATGTTAGGGACTCTTGAGAACATAAAAGCAAAAACCATCTTCTATTGGGAAAAATATACACTTTGTAAAGAAGAATGGTTAAAAGGAGAATACAGTCTAATAAGTTTTTAATATTTTTCCCTTTATATTTTTCAAGGGTCCCGTGGGGGTGTGTATGTAAACATCAGCTCATCAGCTTATAAAACCCCATGTAGGGGCGCCTGGGTGGCTCAGTCGTTAAGCGTCTGCCTTCGGCTCAGGTCATGGTCCCAGGGTCCTAGGATCGAGCCCCACATCGGGCTCCCTGCTCCGCAGGAAGCCTGCTTCTCCCTCTCCCACTCCCCCTGCTTGTGTTCCCTCTCTCGCTGTGTCTCTCTCTGTCAAATAAATAAATAAATCTTAAAAAAAAAAAAAAAACCCATGTAAAAGACCCCAGCATACTTGGATCATAAATGTCTCAGTTACAGTTTTATATTGGTCTGGATAACCCCCAAGACCTTTACTAGTCATGCTCAGGAATTTTTGGTCCAATTCCAGAGGTTTTTATTTCCTCATAAAGCAAGCACAGCTTAAAAAGCTTTAGTACAAACATCCAAACTTAAGCGTGGATTAAAGTGCCTTGTCTGCCCCCCCATCCCCCATTTGGCATTTGGAGGTCACTGCCCAGTCATCCCAGAGAAGCCCCATGTCCCCTTCTGGATAACTTGGTGGGTAGGACCCCAAAGGGTCAGGTTAATTGGTAGGTTTTCATTTGCATCTCTTCAATATCCGCAGGGCTAGAGGTGTTTTCAATGGCTTGTTGGCCATTTGTATTCTGTGAATGATTTATTTCTCTTTTACCCATTTGTCTGTAGACCCAAGGGTTTTTGCAATTTCATTCATCATTCAACAAATGAATGCTGGGTGTCTGTTATGCGTTTGCATTAGGTTTCTAGTACTGCTGTAACAAATTACCACAAACTTAGCGACATAAAACAACACAAATTTCCTATCTTTTAGTTCTGTACAAGTCCAACGTGGGTCTTACTGGGCTGAGATCAACATAGAGCTGTTTCTTTCTGGAGGCTCTAACCCATCTTCAAGCCACATCCCTTGGCCTGTGGTCCTTCTCCTCTATCTGTAAAGCCAGCTACCTTGCATCTCTAACCATTCTTCCCTTGTCACATGTCCCCCGCCCCCACTTCTGCCTTCCTCATCCACTTTCAAGGATCCTTATGATTACACCGGGCCCACCTGGTTAATCCAGGCTAATCTCTTCTTTTTAATAAAGATTTTTATTTTTAAGTAATTTCTACACACAACATGGCGCTCAAACTTACAACCCTGAGATCAAGATCGCATGCTGTACTGACTGAGCCAGCCAGGTGCCCCTAATCTCCCTATTTTAAGGTTAGCTGATTAGAAACCTTAATTCTATCTACAAGCTTAATTCTCCTTTGCCATGTAACCTAACATGTTTACAGGTTCAGGGGATTAGGACTTGGATATCTTTGGGGGTTCATTAATTCTGCTTATCAGAGTATTAAGATGGGGATATGAAATTTTTTTAAATTTTTTATTGTTATGTTAATCACAATACATTACATCATTAGTTTTTGATGTAGTGTTCCATGATTCATTGTTTGTGCATAACACCCAGTGCTCCATGCAGAACGTGCCCTCTTTAATACCCATCACCAGGCTTACCCATCCTCTCACCCCCCTCCCCTCTAGAACCCTCAGTTTGTTTTTCAGAGTCCATCATCTCTCATGGTTCGTCTCCCCCTCCAATTTCCCCCCCTTCATTCTTTCCCTCCTGCTACCTTCTTTTTTTTTTTCTTAACATATATTGCATTATTTGTTTCAGAGGTACAGATCTGTGATTCAACAGTCTTGGACAATTCACAGCGCTCACCATAGCACATACCCTCCCCAGTGTCTATCACCCAGCCACCTCATCCCTCCCACCCCACCCCTCACTCCAGCAACCCTCAGTTTGTTTCCTGAGATTAAGAATTCCTCATATCAGTGAGGTCATATGATACATGTCTTTCTCTGATTGACTTATTTCGCTCAGCATAACACCCTCCAGTTCCATCTACGTCGTTGCAAATGGCAAGATCTCATTCCTTTTGATGGCTGCATAATATTGATATGGAATTTTTTTTTAAAGATTATTTATTTGAGAGTGAGAGCCTGCGGGGGTGGGGGGAAGAGGGAGAGGGAGAGAATCTCAATAGACTCCCCGCTGAGCATGGAGCCAGATTTGGGTCTCCATCCCACAACCCTCAGATCATGACCTGAGCTGAAATCAAGAGTCAGGGGCGCCTGGGTGGCTCAGTCGTTAAGCATCTGCCTTCGGCTCAGGTCATGATCCCAGAGTCCTGGGATCAAGCCCCACATTGGGCTCCCCGCTCTGCGGGAAGCCTGCTTCTCCCTCTCCCACTCCCCCTGCTTGTGTTCCCTCTCTCGCTGTGTCTCTCTCTGTCAAATAAATAGATAAAATCTTAAAAAAAAAAAAAAATGAAATCAAGAGTCAGACACCTAACTGACTGAGCTACCTAGGTACCCTGGGAAATGAAACTTTAAAGTATCCTGTCTACATAGACGCTACAGATTAGTGGGGAAGACAGATGATTAATCAATCACAATTTTTCTTCTTTTATATTATTTTTCAGATTTTGGTATTAAGATTATTCTACCTTTATAAAATGAGTTAAGGAGCTTTTCATCTTTTCCTATGATTTAGAATGACCTCTGTATAGATTGGGTAGAACTCAGCTGTAAAACAGTCTAGGGTGAGTGCCATTTAAAAGGGTAAACCTCGAACAATGTTAATTCTTTTTGTAGTTACTTACTAAAAAATTAAAATCACGGTTAAGTAGCTTTTTCTATGAAAGCTTTAGTTGGTGCATAAAAACAAGAAAATACTGAAAAAAAGAGCTCATTTTACTATATACAAAATGATTGCATCCTAGAAACCTCCAGATTTACACTTGGCTTGCTCCCCCACCTCCAAGTCTTTAACTTGAATGTCACTTCCTCAGGAGGGCCTTCCATCTTACTTGGAATTGGGATCCCCCAGCAATCTCAACTTCTCCTTAGTATTTGCCACTTCTAATCCACTATATATTTTACCAACTGTCTCCTCCCACTAGAATGCAAACGCCCATTGGGGCAGGGGTTTTTGAGCAGATATTTAATATTAATAGCCTGCTGCTTCTAAACTTTCAGAGCTTATTCACCTGTTTATTCTTCCAAGCAAACTGCATTATCTTTTCGATTTTTTTTTTTTTTTACAAAATACATGCTTGTAAAAAAAATGCAAACATTACAGAAGTGCCTAGAATCTTCTCTTCTGCCCTCCTCCCTGCAATCCCACCATCTCAAAATAGCCACTATTAATAGTTTGATGTGCATTTTTTCACTTTTCTATGCAGGTACATATATATTCTTACTAAAATAATAGAAGATGGGGCTCTGGCTGGCTCAGTCAGAAGAACATGCGACTCTTGATCTCGGGGTTGTGAATTCGAGCCCCACGTTGGGTGTAGAGATTTCTTAAATAAATAAATATATTTTTTAATATTTTATTTTTTTGAGAGAGAGGCAGAGAGCAAATGGGGCGGGGAGGGGGGCGGGAAGCAGAGGGAGAGGGACAAGAAGACTCTGCGCTGAGTGCGGAGCCCAACTCGGGGCTTGACCTTACCCTGAGATCAGGACCTGAGCCGAAATCAAGAGTCAGACACTTAACCAGCTGAGCCACCCAGGTGCCCCTAAATAAATATTTAATAAATAAATAAATAGAATAATAGAAGAATTAGAATATGCATACATATGATTCTGGTCCTTGCTTTTTTTTCACGTAATCATCTTTCTATGTCAAAACATAGACACCTGTGCCATTTTTACATCGCTATTGTTACATTGCACTGGATGCATTGTGATTCATTTACTCAATCTTCCATTAATAGATTGATGTATTTATGTTTAAATATTTCTATTACAGTCAGTACATTAGTGACTTATCTTTGCACATCTATCATATTATTTTTGATGGCATTTCTTCCCAGAATGGAATTGCTAAGTCTGAGGATATACACTTTTTACATTTTTATAGCTCTATTACCCAGTTATCCTCCCAAAAGGTTGTACCGATTTATACTCTCAAAAACACCGTGAGTTCCTGTTTCCCTACAGTCTCACCAACATGCAATACCATCAGTTTTTAAGTTTTGTCAGTCCGATAGACTCTTTTTTCCCTCCAGCTTTATTGAGATAATAGACTCTTGTTTTAATTGCCTTCTCTTTACCATTGGTGAGAGAGGGGTTCCCACCCTAGGGTTATGGGGATGGCCAAACACAGCCCTTGACACTGGACAGGTCAGATCGACAGCAGTTTATCAGTCATGTATCCTCACAGCTCAGGGAAGGAGGACACCACAAGCCAATGGGGCCATCCAGGTGTTGCACTCAGAAATACAGTGAACAACCAGAAGCTGTGGAGGACAGACCAGTTTTATAGCAGCAAGAGGTTGAGCTGTGCCTGTTGTTTCCGCAGGGAATGTCGTTGGTCTGTTTGAATGATTCCACAGGCTGGCAAAGAACTGAAACCTGCTCTCAGAGATAAGCAGAAACTGCACCTGGTCGATTTGATAAGGATTATTTGGCTAGGGCAACGTTCAGTTCAGCTATTTGAGACACTTCTGATTTTACCAGATGTCAAGGCACAAGATATTGAATCTTAATTTCAACTGTTCCTGGTTAATTATGAGGGTTCTTTTTGGGTACTGATTTTTGAGTGACTTTTTGGCATATATTATGACGATTGTTTTTTTTTTTTTTCCCTCATTTACCAAACTCATGGACTAATTTCTTATGCAGTCACACTTAATTTTATTTCCTTGAATTGTATTTAGTAAATTTCCCCCCCTGAATTGGTAAGTATGATTGGTTTGCAGTTTTCCATTTTATGCTGTCTTTATTAGGAATTGGTATAAGGAGAACTGTAGCCTCATAAAATGAAATAGCTTTCTAACTTTTCTGGGCTGTAATACAGATTTACAGGGTGAGGATTATCTGTTCACTGAAAGTTTGAGAGAATCCTTCCATTAAACCATTTGAGCCCAGAGCCTTTTTGGGACATATTTCTTAGGTAATGTTTTCAACATCTTTCTTATTTTTGTAATTGTATTTCCCAGAAAATGGTCCACTTTATTAAGGCTTTCATATACATTAGAACAGAGTCAGCTATGGTATTCCTTTATTTTCCTGTTATGCTTCTTAAAATGCAAAACCACATTCTCTATGAAATAGGAACAGAAAACTAAAAAGAGATTGAGTGAGATCAAGACAGAGGTGGGGTGGAAATTGGCTAAAATCAAAGAAAGATATAACAAGCAGAATTAGGGGCGCCTGATCAGTTGATCATCTGCCTTTCAGCAGCCTGGATCATGATCCTGGAGCCCCTGTGGAGTCCCTTGCTCATCAGGAAGCCTGCTTCTCTCTCTCCCTCTGCCCCTCCCCCTGCTTGTTTTCTCTCACTCTCAAATACATAAAATCTTAAAAAAAAACCAACAAGCAGAATTAGATATCTTACTGGAGAAAACAAAGAGTACCCTTGACTCTGAAGAAAATTAAATCTGTGATGGTGAAGAAAAACATGAGATACTCTCCCAGGATGCAGAGAAAGAGGACGAAGAGATTTCATTGACAGCAGTAATCTAATATAATTTTAGGAGAGAAAAACCCCCAAAGCAACCCTGTTCACAGAATGGACAGGAACATATTAGAAGAAAACTTTCCTAAGCTGAAAAGATCACTTCTTTTCTGGAAAATTAATAGACTTATGCTGGCAAATATTTAACTTTTAAGGATAAAGAAAAATCCTAAGAAGCACCAGGCAAATTGCTCACCTAACACAGACCAGACCACCTTTGCTACCTTGTTTTGTTTTGTTTGGAAATATAATTGACATATTAACATTATATTAGTTTCAGGTGTACTTTCTACCATTTTAAGACCCAAAAGACAAAGGGATAAGGACAAGAGAGCCTTGGAGACTCAAGAATTCTATAAAGTCAAGCCATAAAGGTATATTAGTGTGTAAAGACAGTAGAAAGGCATTCTTACCTAGGGCAAAGGCTTAGGAAAAAAACATTCAGGGGTCCTCCCTGAAATCACCAGTAAAATGAGAGATGGGTCCGACTGAGGAATAGAAAAATTAGAGCATAAAAAACTGGCAGTGACATTGATACCAATTAAACAAAGAGTTGGCAAAAGCCAAAGGCAATGATCGAAAAACAGGATTTTGTGGCTTGAAAAAAAAGTGTAAACAAAACTGGGCCTGTCATCCTGGATTAAATGAACAGATGTAAGTAGGTATGAGGGCAGCAGGCCTAGAGATAGAAAAGCACATTAAATTTTTCATTACATAAAGAGGAATATAAAAAGGAATAATTTGTCATTGACTTTAATGATTTGTGAAAAACTGTATTTTTACTTGATAAACTCAAAGGCAACCACCAGGAGAATTAAACACAGGCTTTCGATCTTGCAGACCACTATAGAAAATAAAAGTAAATATGGAAAAATCCAGAAAACAGGAAATAGCAAGAAATATATACTATAAAATACGATGACAGATAACCAAACAAATCAGCAATGACCAAATAACAGCTATGATACAATGGGTTAAATCCCAGCTAGAGTGGAGGCGCTGCAGTTTTTAGGACAGACCCTTTGTGCCTCCAGGCTTTTACTCATGCTGAACCCTAGGCCTGGTTTGCTTCCCCGCCATATTCGCCGTATTCGAGGCTAAGACCTCCAGTCCTGGCCGGCTTCCTCCCGGCAGTCCTCCCGGGCCAACCGGGACAGAATGAGCACTCCCGGTACAGAACGAAGCACGCGCGTGCGAAACTGGTACTCCGGGTGAGGGACGAAGTCCTCACCTCACCCCCTCTTACCCCCGAATGCAGCGTGGGGTTGGGGCTGGGTCTCCTGCCAGGTGTGGGGCAGGGGGTGAAAGCACTCACACTTTGCTGGATTGTAATGTGTATCTTTTTCCTCGTTGCCCTCCTTTTACCCCCGGACAGTGAGCCTCCGCAGCAGCAAGTTTCAAACCGGCACCGTTTGCTGCCGGACAGAGTTACGGCCCCTCGAAGCCTCTTACACGCCGCCCTGCGGTCCCCGCGCCCATGCGGGTCTTCCCTCGGCGGTGTCGGATCCCCCCCGGGAGGGCTCGCCCCGCCCCCACCTTGCAGACTTGCGGTCTCACGGCGTCCGTTGGGAGGCCGCGTCCGGAAGAGCAGGAGCCGGAGAGAAATGGGGCTGGGGTCGACGTCGAGAGCCCCTTCCCCAAACCGGAGGGGCTCCTCCCGGTTGCCAAAGTAGTGGCGGAGGGCGCGGTCCCACTGGATTTGTTAGAGATCAGAGCCTGGGGGTTGAACCCAAGGGGTTTGTGGGGGTAAGAGGCGACGAGCAGAGGGACTCGGGCCGACTTACGCAGCTCTGAAGAGGGTGAAATAGAGGGGTCCCACGCGCGAACCCGGACGCAGCTACAAAGGGGTTAAAGCGCTGCGCCCCGCCCCAGCCTGGGGATTGGCGGCCCTGGGGGGCGTGGCCGGAGGGCGGGCCCACGTTTGCCGCAGCCGCGGGTGGGCGGGGCCCGGGCGGGGAGCGGGAGGGGCGCGGAGCGGAGCCGGGCCCGCGCCGCGCGCCCCGCCGGGCGGGCTTCGGGCTGCGCCAGCGAGCCGGGCCGGTGGCGCCCGCTCCGAGGACCCCGCACTGGACCCTGAGGCAGCGAGTAAGTGAGGCCGGCCCATCGTGGCACCCCTCCCGGCTTCGACCTGTCGTCGTGCCCGCTGCACTGCGATGCTCGTCCTGCCGGACCCGGAGCTGGGGAGGGGGCGCGTCCCGCTGCTGGGGTCCCGGGGCGGGGGAGGGGAGTGGAGATAAGGCCGATGATGTCATGGATGCTTCACCAGGCCTGGGGGGAGGTGGCGGCCGGAGGGGGTGCGGCCCGGATTATGTCACCTCTTCCCTCTGCGCCCCGCCCCCCGGGGCCACACGCGCTGGTAGGGAGCTAGGGAAGGTGCGAGAGGGATTTCCTGCACCACGGAGACCCTCGGGCACCTCCTCAGGACAGCCTGTGGCCGGGGTCTCTATCTGTTGGCGCTGAGGGCCATGGACTGCTGGTGAATGGCGAACACCCCCACTCCCCTGCGCGGCAGCTCGTGTGTGCGCGCGTGTGTGTGCTGGGGTAGGGGGGGGCGCTGTCAGCCCCCTCAGTCCTTAAACACCAGCTTCACCAGAGCCAGGATCTAGGAGATGGTTCCCTTCCCCCGTTGACACCAAGGGAAGGTGGATCTCCCCTCCCACATCCCAACCAAGAAGTTCTGAAGACCTCTGCACCCCAAAAGCCCTACAGTGCCCCCAGTCCCCTTTCTCCCTCAATCCTTCTTCCCGGAAGCCCTTCCTGATTTTCCTGTCCAGATTCATTGCCTCTTTGCATTGCTCATAACTAGCATTCCCACAGCATTCTCTCTGCATCTCCTCAGAGTCAGGGCCCAGAGACCCCTAGGACTCTGCCATCTGTGTCCCCAGGGCACCCCCAGGCCAGCCCCTGGGGAAGCCTCAGAGTGAAATCTCCCTGGAGTAGCCTGAGCCAAGTGCTCCAAGGCCCCTGCTCCCCAGGGGCGATCAGGGATGCTGTCCTGGGAGGCAGCATTTGGATTGGTCCTTGAAGGATGCAGGGTGGGCATAGAGAGCTGGGAAGAGATTTTGTGTGGAGTGGAGAGGAGCTCAGGTCAGGGGAAATAGGATGGGCAGCAGGAGATGCCTTGAAGGCCCTGCTGCAAGCTCTGCTCTGGTTCTGGTGACTGAGAGAAATGCCAGGCCTCTTACCCATAATACATTTACTTCTTAAGATTCCTGTAAGGTAGGTGTGAGAACCCGAGGTGAAATAACCTGCATGCATTCACCCCTAATCAGTTCAGCTGGGATTTACACTTGAGCTGATGCCTCCAGAACCCACGTCGACTGTTCTTGGCGCTGCTCGTGGAAGAATTTGGGCAGAGCAGGGACAAGATCAGCTTTGCCCTTTAGAAAGAGTCCCCTGGCAGCTGTGTGTGGGAGGGAGTGCAGGGGGGAAGAGGCCAGCGAGGAGCCCCCAGCAAGGGTGCTGGCAAGAGGGGCTACTGAAAGCTTTAGGGAGCAAATGGGCTGGTATAGGGGCCTCTGAGACCACAAGAGAGGGGTAGAGTGTTCTTAGCTTTGGGAGGGACAGAGGTAGGGAGGGGTTGAGTGGTCACTGTGGGTTGGAGGGACCTGCCCATGTAGAGCCCAGGTACAGATCATTTGACCCCTTTATGACCATCAATACTCTGCATAATGTCCCAGGCAATGAAGGTTGATGGCACAGAGAGAGCGGCAGAGTTGGGCAACAGGCTGTCATCCCAGGTTGTTGAGCTGCTGCCCTGAGGCTGCTTATGCAGACCATGCTCAGCCACCTGGGCCAGTTCAGGACCCTAACCCATACACAAAGCTCAAAACCTTCCCCTGGGCTCAGTTTCTGCCTATCAGGGAAACAAATGCCCCTCCTTGTCCTGCCAGCTCCCTGCTGGGGTTTTGAGAAAAGAAACTGCGGCAGCCCAAACTCCCAAACTCGGCAAAGGCAAGGGGCAGGGAATGCTTGCTGACGGGTTAGAATTATGGCAGGACACTCTGGGGAATGAGGCTCCAGGGAGAGCTGCTCTGGGTTGATAGTCAAGGATTCCCCAGGTAGAGCAGGAGCCGGTCCCAGGAGACATTCCCAGGAACACCTCATTTCCATCTAGGACTCTGGGCATTGAGCTTGTCTGGGGACCACACACATCCCAGGGAAACAGTGGTGCAGAGTGGCCTACCACCAGCCTTAACCTGTGGTCAGATCCTCCTTTTGTGGATCACAGAGAAGGAAGTACTGCATGTTTGTACTGCACCCTACAGCTCAGAAAGCACCCTTGCAAACACTATCCCCTGTCACTCTCATGATCAACATGATCACTTCTTTTTTTTTTTTTTTTAAGATTTTATTTATTTATTTGACAGAGAGAGCGAGAGAGCACAGCAGGGAGAACAGTAGAGGGAGAGGGAGAAGCAGGCTCCCCGCCAAACAGGGAGCCCGATGCGGGGCTCGATCCCAGGACCCTGAGATCATGACCTGAGCCGAAGGCAGACGCTTAACCATCTGAGCCACCCAGGCACCCCTCAACATGATCACTTCTGAGGTTTGCTCCTGCCCACATCCTGGCATCTGCTGGAGCCCCCTTGCCTAGCTCTCTCATCTCACTATTGGCGCCTTCCTTCGGCATAGCAACATACTCAGGTTTCTACCATGCTTAATTTAAAATTAGAAAAGAGCCTTTGGATCCCAAACCACCTTAAGTTACTGCCTTCTCTGGCCTTCTCTTTCACCAGGGAACTCTCCCATCTCTCCCTCCGGACCCAGCTACTCTTGTAGCCTGGCTTTGCCGTGCACCACTTTTCTGAAGCCAGTGAGGTTTCCACCTGCAGATCCAGGATACACTCTCCAGTCTCGACTTTACCTGGCCCCTTTCTAACACTGGGAGCTGCTCTGACATCTTGAAGCCCCCCAGCTTGTTCTGCAGGGCCTGCCTTGTTCTGGCCTCCTTCTTGTGTCCACACTGCCTCCCAGGCTTCTGGGGCCCTGCCACCTTTGCTCGATGCTGGGCTCCACCCACACCACCCTTGAATGCTGACCACCGCAGTCTCTTTTCACCCAGTATGTGAGAGAGATCTTTGTCTGGTCTTTCCCAAAGTACCTGTTTCCCCAAACATTCTCCCCCTGTTTTGTTAAGGGTGTCACACCCGCCCCTTGCCCCTGCCCCTGAACCCCATCTCTATGAAGTTTGGTCAGTTCTTCCTCCCAGACCCCGCCCAGGCCTTCCCACTGGTTTCAAGCCTCAGGCCACTCAGCTTTCATCCTCCTAGTCCCCAGCTGCTCCCCACACTGTACCTGAGGATGCTGAGAAAGGGGTCATGCTTAGGGTGGGAGGGGGATTTTGAGTTCAGGGGTAGCTGAGCTGGAGTACGTGGGGAGCGGAGGCAGAGCGGGGACAAGAGTGAGGCCTGAGAGGCACTCACTCTCAGGGTCCTGCACCTGCTGACACTGTGCTGAAGTTCTGCACTAGGTGCCTCCCTTGCCTCACCCTAGATTCAGCCCTGCATGTGGGGATAGACCGGCTCCTGGGAGGAAGGTGGTAAAGTGCTGTTTCCACCCCTGGGGTGGGAGGGGGGCAGATGCTGAGAGAATGGAATTTTACAAAGGCAGTGGGGCCTGGCTTGGTGGTGAACTTTCCAACCACTTAGGGCTGTAATTCCAGGTGTGGTGGCCAAAAGACTCCTGAAGGGCAAGAGTTTTGTTAGGTTCCCTTGGTCTGGGGCCTAATAGGAAGGACATGGCATCAGAATGGGCATCTGGGTAGAAGACAGTCTGAGGGGCACTCGAGGGGCATGGAGTGCCACCTGGACCCCTTCACCTTGGTAGAGAAGGAGGGCTCCTTGCCTGGTTTCTCATGGGAGTAGGGGGGGAAAGCCTGAAGGGTGCCCCTGCCACCTCTGGCAAACGGATTCCAGGGTCTGCATCCGCGGCTGGCACTGCCTGGTGCCTTGGCCCCGCTAGATTATGCAGATCTCTAGGGCAGGTGTTCCCCGGTGTGGATTTGAGACAAAGGAACCAGGAAGTGGGGCCTCCCTGAGCACAGGTAACCCGAGGCCCTCTCGCCCTGCCTGCGCTGCGGCCCCCCCCCCCCCCGCTCTTGTGGGCTGGCCTTGGGGGCGGGGGGGCGCACGCTCACGGAAGGGCTCAGAGGACTTCACGGTTCAAGGTCCAAAGGGAACGGGGGAAGGGGTAATCCAGGAAGTCTTCCCGGTGGCAGTGAATTCTTAGAGGGGATGGGAGGCGCGGAATCCCCTGCGGGCGCAGCTGGGTGCGGAAGCCCCGCCCCTCCCCCGCCCACCTGTGGGAAACGCAGGCCCGGAGGGAGGCACGGCCAGCGCCCGCAGCTGGTAGCACCGCGTCCTCTGCCCCGGTCTCAGCCAGCCCCGGGGCTTCTGGAGAGGTACTGACCGTGGGGAAGGGGCCCCTCGTGCGGCCGAGTTGGGAAGACCTCCGGAAGGTCCGCTCGCCACGCGCTACAGCCAAGGTCCCCGGCCGTCCGCGGGGGGCGGGGCGTGCCCGAGGTGGCGCCCACATGCGACCCAGGGGCGCGCGGCGGAAGACTCCCGTCCCTCCCGCGCCCGCCGCCTCGGGGCGCCTGGCGCTCGGCAGCTCCATGAGGTAGGTCCTCCATTCCTCCCATTTCGCAGAGGAGAAAACTGCAGTCCGGGATGGCTCAGTCGGCCCGTCCAAAGTCGCCCAGCTGGTTCGGGCCGAGCCCCGACTGCGAAAGTGAGGCACATGGCCCCTGCACACCGGGCCTCGGAGGGTCCCAGGCTTGAGGACCCGTCGGCCCCCCACTCCCTTGGAAAGGCAAGGAGAGGAGCCTGCGCTGGTAGTGAGCCTCCACTTCTGCCCTTGACTGCAACACCCTAGGTTAGGGGGCCGGGAAGGACCCCTACTCCCAAGTTTTGGTTAGGGGTGGGTTCTCTCCTTCCCTTATTTCTGAGGTTCCCTATTGAATTCAAGCATTGTTGTACCCTTCCAACCCCATCTCCCCAGCTCATGAGGTTGGGTTATAGGGGTCCAGACCCAGGGTAAAGAACGCCTAAGTTTTGGCGGCTGCAGTGAAGAATTGGGGCTCATGGAGGAGATGGGGTTGAGGCAGGAGCTGAGGAGTGGAATGCTGAGCTGAGCGAAGCTGGGAGGGTATGTGCATGGTGCCCTGGGGCCTGGGCTTCATCAGGTGGGCAACAGGCACCCCCATTACCAAGCTGTCACTCTTACCCCAGCCCCATTCCTCCATCCTGGGTGTCTGGGAACTCTTGTACCCATTGTAGGGAAGGGGACACTGAAGGGCGGGGTGCAAGTGGGGGTGGGGCTGACCTATCTTTGCCTTCCCACCTGTGCCCGCAGTGCCCCCCTGGCTTAGTCATGGCGAAGCTGGAGACGCTGCCTGTGCGCGCTGACCCAGGGCGGGATCCTCTCCTGGCCTTTGCCCCTCGGCCCTCTGAGCTCGGACCCCCAGACCCTCGCCTGGCCATGGGCAGTGTGGGCAGCGGGGTGGCCCATGCCCAGGAGTTTGCCATGAAGAGCGTGGGCACCCGCACGGGGGGTGGGGGCAGCCAGGGCAGTTTCCCCGGCCCCCGCGGCGGTGGTGGTGGGGCCAGCAGGGAGAGGCCAGGCCGCTACCCCTCCGAAGACAAGGCTCTCGCCAACTCCCTCTACCTCAACGGCGAGCTGCGGGGCAGCGACCACACCGATGTCTGCGGCAACGTGGTGGCCAGCAGCGGGGGCAGTAGCAGCAGCGGGGGCAGTGACAAGGCCCCGCCGCAGTATCGCGAGCCCAGCCATCCACCTAAGCTCTTGGCCACCTCTGGCAAGCTAGACCAGGTCGGTCCCCAGGGCCTTTTTTCTGAGGGGAAGAGAGGAGGGTAAAGTGGGCCCTGGAGGTTGGGGTGTAGGGGCCAGAATGGAGGTCGGGCTGGGGAGCCCTGGTGTGGGGTCTTGGGGGCCAAGTCTGGCTGGTGGTTCCAGGGCAGAGACTTGGCTTTTGGGTGCCATGCGGTGGAGCCCCGGCTGGGAGGGACTTCCAGGATGGAGATTAATTGGGGGTGAGGCTGAACCTATCTTGGCCAGAGGGAAGAGGCTGGGGCCGAGGTTAAGGCCCCATTCTGATGCCCACTCCCCCTTGCTTGCTTTTTACTCAGTGCTCAGAGCCGCTAGTCAGGCCTTCGGCCTTCAAGCCCGTTGTACCCAAGAACTTCCACTCCATGCAGAACTTGTGCCCCCCGCAGACCAATGGTACTCCTGAGGGACGACAGGGTCCTGGTGGTCTCAAGGGCGGACTGGACAAGTCTCGGACCATGACCCCAGCGGGCGGGGGTGGGGGCGGCCTCTCCGACTCAGGCCGGAACTCACTGACAAGCCTGCCCACCTACAGCTCCAGCTACAGCCAGCACCTGGCGCCCCTCAGTGCCTCCACCAGCCACATCAACCGCATCGGCACTGCCAGCTACGGCAGTGGCGGCGGCGGCGGCGGCGGTGGCTCGGGCTACCAGGACCTGGGGACCTCTGACAGCGGGCGCGCCTCCAGCAAGAGCGGGTCGTCCTCCTCCATGGGGCGGCCAGGCCACCTGGGGTCGGGGGAGGGCGGAGGTGGAGGCCTGCCGTTCGCGGCCTGCTCACCCCCCTCGCCCAGTGCCCTGATCCAGGAGCTCGAGGAGCGGCTGTGGGAGAAGGAGCAGGAGGTGACCGCTCTGCGGCGGAGCCTGGAGCAGAGCGAGGCCGCGGTGGCCCAGGTGCTGGAGGAGCGGCAGAAGGCGTGGGAGCGCGAGCTGGCCGAGCTGCGGCAGGGCTGCAGCGGGAAGCTGCAGCAGGTGGCCCGCCGCGCGCAGCGCGCCCAGCAGGGCCTACAGCTGCAGGTGCTGCGGCTGCAGCAGGACAAGAAGCAGCTGCAGGACGAGGCCGCCCGGCTGATGCGGCAGCGGGAAGAGCTGGAGGACAAGGTGGCCGCCTGCCAGAAGGAGCAGGCTGACTTCCTGCCCCGGATGGAGGAAACTAAGTGGGAGGTGCGGGCAGGGGGCTTGGGCTCTCCCTCTCTGAGTCTCCTTCCTTCTGTCGCTCTGGAGAAACCCAGAGCTGCGGCCCACTGTCACAAGGGGGAGTGAAGGGGGAGGGGGACAGAACCGATGAGGAGGGTCGGTGAGGACCAGAGGGGCCCGGGGAGGGAGGGGGGTGCTGTGTGAGACTAGCCACGTGTGTCCTGGGCAGTCCAAGGGGGGCCCGTTGGGGCATTCCTGCGTGTCCCAGCAGTTAAGCCTGCCTCTGGAAATGCTCCGCGCTGCGGGCTGGAGGCAGGGGCCCGGGTGCCGGCCGCAGGGCTCTGCCTTGACCCTGGTCCTCTTCGCCCCTGCCCCTGCCCAGGTGTGCCAGAAGGCGGGGGAGATCTCCCTCCTGAAGCAGCAGCTGAAGGACTCGCAGGCCGACGTGTCCCAGAAGCTGAGTGAGATCGTGGGGCTGCGCTCGCAGCTGCGGGAGGGCCGGGCCTCGCTGCGGGAGAAGGAGGAGCAGCTGCTCAGCCTGAGGGACTCCTTCGGCAGCAAACAGGCCAGCCTGGAGCTGGGCGAGGCGGAGCTGCCCGCCGCGTGCCTCAAGCCCGCCCTGACCCCGGTGGACCCGGCCGAGCCCCAGGAGGCCCTGGCCACGTGCGAGAGCGACGAGGCCAAGATGCGCCGGCAGGCCGGGGTGGCCGCCGCCGCCTCGTTGGTTTCCTTGGACGGGGAGGCGGAAGCTGGCGGGGAGAGCGGGACGCGGGCCCTGCGGCGGGAGGTGGGGCGGCTGCAGGCCGAGCTGGCGGCCGAGCGGCGAGCCCGGGAGCGCCAGGGGGCCAGCTTCGCGGAGGAGCGCCGCGTGTGGCTGGAGGAGAAGGAGAAGGTCATCGAGTACCAGAAGCAGCTGCAGCTGAGTTACGTGGAGATGTACCAGCGCAACCAGCAGCTGGAGCGGCGGCTGCGGGAGCGCGGGGCAGCGGGGGGTGCCAGCACACCCACCCCCCAACACGGCGAGGAGAAGAAAGCCTGGACGCCCTCCCGCCTCGAGCGCATTGAGTCCACGGAAATCTGATCCCCTACCTGGGCATGTGGCCTTTTGACAAATGCCCTGTCAAAGGCCAGAGTCCCCAGTGTCCCCTTCCCGCCATTTCTCTTCCCCATGTCCCCCATGCCCCCAGACCAAAGAGGTTCTCAAAGCAGCTGTGACCAGATCCCTCCCCACCGCCCCACTGGGTGCCCCTTGGGCTCTACCACAGGCCCTCTGGGCAGCCCACTTGGACCCTCCTCCAAAGGAAGGGAGAGAGCGAGGCAGAGTGTTTGGGGGAGCCCGTGCTCCCCTTCTTGGCACTGCTTTGTGGGAGATGGGAGGCGGCAGGCCTGCAGTACCATGAGGTGCCCCAGCCCCTCGGTAGGACCGGGCTGCCCCTGTTGGCCACCCCGGTGTCCAGTGATGCTCTCTGTGGTCACCTCCAAGGCCATGTAGCCTGACGGGGCCTGCATGGGGTCTGCCGAAGCTGACAGACCTTGGGCTCCTGGCCTCTCTCCTTCCTGCCCTATTATCCCTCCCTGGGCAGATTGGCAGGACGAGTGGGAGCAGATGGCCCGTATGTGGTTGAGAGGGCTATCTGCCCAGCCCCTCCCCCCACCCCCACCAAGGTCTCTTGGGCTCAGGCCTCAGAGCCTGGCCTGGTCCTGAGTGTATGCCCATATGTGCGTATCAGGGGCCGGAGGGAAGGCTGGGGGTGGAGACTCAGTGCCCAGGGAAGATCTGCTCTCCTATTCTTGGGAAGGGTCACCTGGAGACTTCTTAGCTCTACCCCACCCTTCTGGCCAGGATCCCACAGGGTGATAGCCCCATCTGCTTGGCTCACCCCACACCCAGGGCCGCTGTCCGCGGCTCTGACTACAGCTATTAAGTGCTACCTGCCTCTCAGGCACTCCCCTCACCCGGTTTCTGAGGTCATATGAGTGTCTGTGATGTCTTCCTGTGTCTTCTCCCACTCGATTCCCCCAGCCTCCCTCTGCTTTCACGCTCAGAACATCATTGTCCTAGGCCACCTCTTCCCCCCAAACCTCACCTTTTCTTCCAGTAGAAAATTCTGCTTGATCTTTGGTGCACTGCCCACTTCCAAGCTCCAATGGGCCCAAGCCTGAGCCAGAGGCCTTTGTTTTGGGGGGCGAGGGGGGATGGTTGTGATTGCCCTTGAAGGACAAGGCTGACCTGAGAGGAACACTGACCCCTGAGTTCCCAGGACCTCGAGGTAGCCCAGTGTTTGCCCAGGGTAGGCCTGGCATGGCCATCAGTGGGGGTTGGGACAGCACTGTCACTTCCCTTCTCCTCTCGGCATCCTCTGAGTCTATCTCCCTAAGATAGGAAGGGAAAGGCAAATTTCTAATTCACCAGCAATAAAAATTAGAGGAGGCTTGGCCCTCAGCCCTTGTATTTCTCTCTTTTCACTCTCTTCCTCCCACCCCCAAGATGGGGTTTGGAGGACAGGGTGGAGAGAGCTGGCAACTACTGTGAGCAAGTTCCCCAACCCCTGACCAGCCTCCTCCCATGACTGGTGACTGTTTAATGAGCTGTGCATCCCCCACAAAAACAAGAGTGCCCCCCTGTGTGGCCTCTATCCCTCTGCACAGCCCCTTCCCGGCGACCCTCACCAGATCTCTGAGCCGGGTGAGGGGGGCCATCTGGCAATCACTGCCCATTCCACTCACCCCTCACTGTACCTGCCCCAGAACCTGGGCCTGGGCCAGAGGGGCAGGGGGAAGAGAAGGCATTAGTAGGAAAAAAAAAAAAATAGAAAAAAATATGAACAGACTCAGCTTTGGGACTTCCAACCACAAAAGAAATTATATATAAATATATATAAATATATATCTCTACCATAGGTGATGGAAAGACTTCGTTTTCTTTTCCCAAAGAAATAAAATGGAGAAAGCCTCTTGAGTGGCATTCTTTGGCCTGCTTGTGTCTTTGCAGGTTTGGGAGGTGAAGCCTGGGTGAGGGGGGTGTGGAGGGCAAAGCTGGAGTAAACAGATTTCCCAGAGGAGGCACGAGACCGGAGGTGCTCACTGGGCCGTGCGAGAAGGCTGGCCCAAAGCCCAAGCTCCTCCATGTCGCCCAGGAGGAGTCGTTCCAAGTTTCTGCCCGATGGGGCTTTCTCTTCAGCTCGGATTGTCACCCTGAAGGGTTTCAAGGTGGTTCTAACTCAGCATCTGGACACCAGGCTGCTGGCTGGAAGGCAGGTAGGTGGTGCAGGACAGCTAGATGCGGTGTCCTGAGCCACCTTACAGTGATTGGCCAATGTTTGAGGACAGAAGACAAAAACATGAAGCTTGAGAACAAGGTTGTAATTAGTGGTGAAGCCCCAAAGGCAGAATGGACCCAAGAGTGCTGTGAGCAGGGAGCTGTCCTTTGGGGATAAGTGCTGTCCTTTATGATAACTGCCTTTCATCTTTACAAAGCCCCCCCCCCTCCCCAGTCAAGAATGCACCCCACTACAAGCAACAACCTGATTTACAAGACCTTAAAAAAGTGGTTTATTTTTCCTCACCTGACAATTCTGGTCACAAGCATCCTGTCATAGGTAGTGGTTCATCAAGGACATAAGACTTCATTCTCCTACTCTCCCATCCTTAGCATGTAGTTTCCTCCACGCCACAAGGTGGCTGCCACAGCTCCATGAAGCGATTGAGGCCACACTACTTTAGCATGAAGGTAAAAGCTTTCCCAGAATCCTGCCAGGACGTTTCCCTTTAAATGTTGTTGGCCAGAACTGAGTTGCATCCTCTTCTCACTTCAAGGGAGGCTGGGAAATTGAGTATTTGGCAAAGAACAGGAATGTCATGGCTGCCTAGGAGCAATATGGTTCATCCCCTGGGGATGGGTCCTCTGCTCTCTCCGGGTTCTTCTGGCAAAGAGAGTCATAATTAGCAACTAGGAATGTTTGCTCTTGTCTGGTCCAAGTGAGAGAATCAGGCAAACTGCCCTCCGCAGAGCTCAGGAATTGGGATGCCAGGCTTGCACCTCATTTGCAGTAAAGTGTCCTCCCTGCATTGGTTTTTGTCTCCCTGACAAGATGGTGCCCTGAAAGGAGCGTCAGTTCTCAAGTCTCCTTCGCAGCACTTAGGATAGGTGGACCAGCAACCAAGGCACTGACAAGGTATGACAAACCCAACCGGCAGTGCTCAAGTTTCCCCCAGAACAGCAGTCCGGGACCAGGCCCTCCTGGAGGGGCTCTTCCTTGCCTAGTTGCTGATAGCGGCTCAGGTGTGAGCCCCTCTACCCAGGGAGGTAAATGATGACCCTGCTCATCAGCATATGCACAGGCCTCCTCCAGCTCCAACTCCTCACATCCATTTCTCCTAACTGGTTCGGCTATCCATCACTAACTCTTCTCCTGAGAGCACTTCACAGATGCTCCTCTATTACAGATGCGTGATTATCCTCACCATACAGTTGAGAAACTAGGCTTAGAGAGTTGATGTGACTTCTCCAAGGCTATAAAACCCTGAGTGGCGGTCTGGGATTCGAACCAGTGTCTGGGCTATTCAGCGACTTCCAGCGCGGTCCATCCACGGCGCTGTTTCCCCTCCGCAGGTCCTAGACTCCCGCGTCGTCTTAGCAACGTCCTCCACTGGAAAACGTCCTTGGAAAACGCTGACAGAGTCTTTTGGGCCTCGGCCGCACCCGTCACCAGCGCAGCAGGCGGAAGTAGCGGGCAGTTGGCCGGAAGTGGGGCTGTGAGGTCCGGGTGTTGCTGGAGGAGTCGTGGTGGCGCGGCGTTCCCGCGGGATCCGGGGTCTGGTGTTGCGGCGCTCGCGTTCGCCAGGCTCAGGTGAGTGGCGGCGCCCGGGGAGGAGGTCGCGGCGGCCGCTCCCGCTCCCTGCCCGCCTGGCGCTTCGCCCGCCTCTCCCGTCCTGGGCGGCGCAGGGCCGGGCACGCGCCGAGGCCGGGCTCCGCGCTTCCGGGCCCGGCTGCGGACTCCTCTCGCAGGCCCGCTTTAGGCAGCATCTCGGCGACCCCGCCACTCCAGAGTTCTGTGACCTTGGGCAAACGGTTCGTCTGAACCTTGACGTTTCCTCTGGGAGCCGGAGATCATAACTGCCTGCCTCGCAGGACTGTTGGGGGAATGCAGTGAGGTGTTTTGCCGCACTTCTTATCACACTTTCACGTGCGTGCTGATCACTCGGGGATCTGGAGATTGTGGCAGTAGGTCTGCGGTAGGGTCCGAGGTTATGCATTCCTGACCAGCTTCCAGGTGAGGGTGAGCCTGATGCCGCTGGTCCGCAGGCCACAATTTGAGCCGCAAAATGCTACAGTATTTTGCTTAGTACTGGGTCAACCTGAGTCTTCAGTAAATATCAATACGATGTATACCTAGTCCCCATTTTTAACAGAACGGTTTCTAGTTGCACAGCCCTAAGGGTATTATCGATGTCTTCCTCCCTTTCCTCTCCAGAGATAAGAAAAATAATTGCCCTTTCTCTTTCCGTACAAATCATGACACAGCTCTTCTGTCCTGACCCAGGGAGCTTTGGGCCCTCTTTGTACCAGTTAACTCATCCACTTCCTCAGACCATGCTTCATTGCTCACTCACTGTAAACCCTCGAATAGCGCTTCATGCTGTGGAGCTGGTGGCCAAGTGCTTTAGCACCAGTGTGTCTGGTGTTCCCTGCTCTAGTCATTTGTTGCAGCTGGCATGTTAATTCCTGTTTTCTGCACCTTGCTCACAGTTTGTGAGTAGTAAGAACAGCTGCTTTACCACAACCAGATTCTCCAACTCACTGCTCTGAATGGCCTCAGGCAAGCTCTGGGATGAGTTCACTGCTGCCTAGTAGACCAAAATAAAATCTGAAGACTCAGTGTTGCATAATACAGCAGAGACAGTGAGGCCTTTGGCAGTTGTGCAGGCCTAGTTTATTTGACAGTTTGATTTTCTTCCCCATTCATTCCCCGTTACTTTTCTGATTCCCAACAGGGTCTTACCATTCGTCATGCAGATACGTCAACTTTGATATCAGAGAATTCTGAAGTTTCCCCTTCAACTGCCTGAAAAACTGTACTGCTCAGCCTTGCAAAGCTAGAATAGATAAAACCAAGTATTTGGTTGATTTGACCAGTTGACATGACTTTGGATGCAGATATTTCTCTCTACTTGCAAGGCTTTGGTCATTCCTTTAGTAGCTCCACTCTCAACGGGCTGAGAGGACATGGGTGCCTGCTCTCTGTTGTTAAACCCAGAGATTTTCTAAAGACAGAGTGTTGTGAATCCTTTAAGAGCAGTGGCTCTAACAGAATCATCTGTGGGGTCTTGTCAGACTGTATCTACCCAGGCCCTTCTTGCCGTTCTGATAGAGGAATAGCAGAGGCTTAGAGAAGGGGAGGAGAGGGCTATATAAACTGGAAAAAAAAAAAAAGTTTCACAGATAATTGTGATGTGCTGTTTTCTCCAATAAGAACGGAAACTAGAGGGTGCCTGGGTGGCTGGGTGGCTCAGTCGGTTAAGCGTCTGACTCTTGCTTTCCGCTCAGGTCCTGATCTCAGGGTTGTGAGATCGAGCCTGGGTGGGGCTCTGTGCTGGGTGTGGAGCCTGCCTAAGATTCTCTCCCTCCCTTAAAAAAAAAAAAGTGCAAACTGGAACAGAGTGGAGGGGATGGTCTGTTAGACTTGGTTTTGGTTTGGCTTAACTCGGGGTGATACTTACCTTGACCTAAACACCTTAGCACTAGTGTTTGACCTTCATGGTAGTAGTAGATCCCTCTCTTGTAGGCTCTGCTCCTGTGTGGAAACCGAAGCACGGAAGAGTCTAGCCCAGTTAGCATTTGCATTAACAGCTAAGGGTCCTTAGGTCAGTCTCTAAGCCCTCACCAGGGGCATAAAAGTTTTGTAGACTCTCAACACCTAGAGAAATTTAGTTTTTTGTTTTAATTCTCAGGGTTACTCAACAAATTATTTGCTAAGACAAGATTAGAATTTGAAGTATCCATTTATTTGTGGCAACTTTATCAGGACATAAGGGGGTTAAACCTTTGTAGCAAAAGGACAGTAATCAGAATTAAGAGAGGAGATCCAGTAACTGGTGAATTGGATATGCTGAGAGTGTCATATACTTAATCTACAGTTAGCATGGCTGTCTTCCTCCGTCTGGCTCCCTTCCTCTAACTTCTGGACTGTAGTTTAAACGAAGCTATTCGACTTTGCTCAGACCTGTACCGGGAAGGTGGAAAGGTAAGAGGCCTCCCTCCTGTGAAATCACATCATTCAGGGCGGTTGGGCAGTGCCAGGGGCCTCTGGCTCCATTCTGGTTTGTTAGGTCCCCTAAAGAGGAGATGGGGAGGAGAATATACATATAGTTTAGTTTATACACTTAAACTAGGAAAGGAGCCTTGTGGTGATGTCACATGTCTTTGAACCTCTAGAGAAGGTGTCAGGAGTTACTGATTGGGCATCTCGTAGTAGTCCCTTTCCGTCTTTCTTATGGATTCCCTGGGAGTCCTTAAGTAAGGAGGAACTAACAAACTCAGCTGTGTTTTCTCTGTCTGGGCAAACACAGCTGACAGCCTCTCCTTTGCAGTGCCTCTCCTCACTGTTCTGCTTTATGGGTTCTGTATCTTCCCTTTGTTTCTTTCCTTTCCTTCTCCACAGTACTCAAGACCAGACTTCTGAAGTGATTTTATTTCAGACCTATATATGTAGATATGGTGTCTCAACAGTTATGCTAAAAGTTGCATGGTGGAAAAGTAAGTAGCTCCTATTTGCCATTTGCAGTTGGCTTTGCATGCTTCTACGATTCTTTATTCTGTCATCATTTCTGTTACTGGGCATCCATAAGGAAGTTCTATAGACAGTAGGAATCGGACTAGAAAAACTTTTCAACATTTTCCTTGAAACTTAAGGTTACTTTCTTTGAACACTGTCTTCTTGAAGACTACCTTAATTTCCCGTTAGTACATGCATTTGGCAAATTTAATTTTTGTCAAAGTTGGACATGGTTTACACAGTCCAGTAGTTTGATGGAACTTATAACACTAAATATTAATTCCCTTTCTTTTTCCCTCCTTTTTTGTTCTGTGGAGGCACTTTCCACTCTTGTTTCTTTTGGCATTTATCAGTATATTTCTTTTTCTTTCCTTTTTTTTAAATTTTTTTTTTTTTTTAAGATTTTATTTATTTATTTGACAGAGAGAGAGACAGTGAGAGAGGGAACACAAGCAGGGGGAGTGGGAGGGGGAGAAGCAGGCTTCCTGCTGAGCAGGGAGCCCGATGTGGGGCTCGATCCCAGGACCCGGGGATCATGACCTGAGCCGAAGGCAGACATTTAATGACTGAGCCACCCAGGCGCCCCTAGTATACGCTTTTTAAATCTGCATTATTTCTAAATAATGTATTTGTGTTGCTGTTTCTTGATTTCTAGGAAGTATCTATATCTATAAAATCTTTGACTTTATTACGGGCTTTGAGGCTCTGGGCCTCACTACCCAGCCTCCCCTATTCCTCTTCCCCTCCCTGCATCCTCCATATATAGTTTGCTCAAAATTTTTGGTTAAGCTGATATTCAAGGTTTATATCAGTAAGATTATGTAAATATTCATAGCTGAGCAAGGAACCATTTTCTGTCTTACACAACTTTTTTGTTTTCCTGGAGTTAATAATTTTTGTCACTGTTGTTACTGGCTTGGTTTTCTGTCTACAATTGCTTGTCCGTCCCCACATTATTCCTTAGAAGTATAAACCTCTCTCCTTGGTAATATTTACCTCCTCTGGCATGAACTGGTTGCTCTTTATGTCTGCTCACAGTTCCAGTATTGGGATCTTCATCATTTTCCTGGGGTTTCCTTTTGCTTCTCTCCTGAGTTGAGCCCTGAATTCGGGATCCCTTATCTCTCCTGCCAACTTCCAGGTCTTCAGTTATGGTACTTTTCCTTACCTCGATGACGGGGTATCTTGTATACCCATTCCTTCCTGTAGATTTCGGTCTTTGGGATCTTCTCTTTGTTCTTTTTGTAAGCGGTATAAACTAACCATAGTGATAGGTCGGATCCTAGACTACAGGCATAGCTCATTTTGCACTTTATTGCACTTTACAGAGAGAGTGTTTTTTTACAGATTGAAGGTTTATGACAACCCTGTGTCAAACAAGTCTGTTGGTACCATTTTTCCAACAGCATTTCCTCACTTCCTGTCTCTGTGTCACATTTTGGTAATTCTTGTAATATTTCAGATGTTTATTATTATTGTATTTGTTGTGGTGATTTGTGATCAGTGGTTATGACTTGCTGAAAGCTCAGATGATGGTTAGCATTTTTTAGCAGTAAAGCATTTTATAATTAAGATATGTTTGTTGTTTTTTAGACATAATGCTGTTGTGCATTTGACAGACTACAGTATGGTATAAGCATAACTTCTATGTGCACTGGGAAACCAGAAAATTCCTTTGACTCACTTTATCATGACACTCACTTTATTGCAGTGGTCTGGAACCGAACAACGCTACATCCGAGGTTTGCCCGTATTAGAGGTGAGGGGCTTTTGAGTTCACCCATTCTAACCCTCCAGTTCCCTGGCGTCTGGAAACCCTGTAGATTGTTCAGGGTCCTCCCCACTTCTTTGTCTGGAATCTGACTCTTCTTGTCTAGAATACACCTGCACTGTGGATTTTGGAATCAAGACAGTCTTTGATGTCAAACCTCACTCCATCCCTTAGCTGTGTAACCTTCAGCAGGTTTCTTAACCTTGTGAAGTGTCCTTCTCCTCATCCACAATATAGAGATAGTAAGACCTACCTTACAGAGAGGTTGTAAGGATTGGAACTAATGCAGATTTAAAAAGCGTATACTAGGGGCGCCTGAGTGGCTCAGTTGATTAAGCATCTGCCTTCGGCTCAGGTCCTGATCCCAGGGTCCTGGGATCAAGCCCGCATAGGGCTTCCTGCTCAGCAGGGAGTCTGCTTCTCCCTCCCCCCTACCACTCGTGCACTGTCTCTCTCTGTCTCAAATAAAAAAATACAATCTTTTAAAAAATTAAAAAACAAAACAAGAAAAATAAATAAATGAAAAGCACATACTAGGCTTGGCACAGAGGAGGCCCTAAGATGATTGTGGCTGTTGTTTTTTCCATCTTGGGACTTAACCTGTATTTTTGCAAATCAAAAAGAACCACGTTAATTCAAAATACAGAATCGATACCACTCAAACATTGATGTTTGAGGAAATGTTTTTTTTCCATTTTCCAAATGGTTTTTTTGTTCATTTGAGGACCATGCACAGTAATTTCATTAAGTACTCTTAGGTAGGGGCGCCTGGGTGGCTCACTTGGTTAAGCGTCTGCCTTCAGCTCAGGTCATGAGTTGAGTCCTGAGATCGAACTCCACGGCAGGCTCCCTGCTCAGCGGGAGCCTGCTTCTCCCTCTCCTCCCTGTTCATGCTCTCTTCTCATTATCTCTGTCGCTGTGTCTCTCTTTCTCAAATAAATAAAATCTTAAAAAAAAAAAGTACTCTTAGGTAGTATTTATTGAAGTAATTTATTTAATGGGCTTTTAAAATTATTTATAAAGGCATTTGTTAAACTCGTATACTTTTCTGTATTAACGGTTTCAATGCCAATAAAAAGGGGGAAAAAGTTAATTTATCAAAGATATAACAGAAAGTCTCCCCACCAAAAAGCTATATAATTACTTTCCTTTGTTCTGTTTGTCCTGTGTATTTGTATGTGCTTTTTCTCACGTTGATGCCTGCCACACACTTATTCTATAAACCAGCCTCTACTTCCAGGTGGACATTTGAATTGTTTTCAGTTTTTTGCTTTATTTATTTTTTTTTAAGATTTTTTATTTTTAAGTAATCTACACCCAATATGGGGCTCGAACTTAAAACCCCCGAGATCAAGAGTCGCATACTCTACCAGCTGAGCCAGCCAGGCACCAGTTTTTTCTTTAGAGCACGGTTATTTTGTAAAAAAATGTTTTGTCTTTTGTTGTTGTTGTTATTTCAAACTAGTTCCCAAGATGAGATGAAAGTCTACAGATTTGAACGGTTTATGGTTTTAATTGCAAATTCTGTTGAGCCAAATGTAGATTCCAGGTTCTAAAGCAGGTCTTCTTAAAAGCCCTATTCTGTCGAGCACCCTGGCGGCTCAGTCAGTTAAGCGTTGGACTCTTGGTTTCAGCTCAAGTCATGGTCTCAGGGTTGTGAGGTGGGGCTCCGTGCTCAGTGCAGAGTCTGCTTGAGATTCTCTGCCTCTCCCTCTGCCCCCCCTTCTCTTTCTCTCCCTCTCCCCCTCCAAAAAAAATAAATAAAAAATCTTAAAAAAAAAAAACAAACCCTATTCTGTCAACTGGAGAGTTCTATTACTTGCTCTCTTTTGTTCCTAGCATGCCTGTGGTGCAATATTGGTTGAGATTCCTAGTGACTATTTTGAGGCATAAATTTTCAATTATCTCTAACTATTAAAGGAAAAGTTATTTCAGTACTATTTTCCTAATGTTTTCTAATTTTTAAAAAATTGGCCATCTGCATTCATAGGCATAAACTAATCGTCTATAGCCAACTTTTTCTGTAAAGGGCCATATAGTAAATATTTTATGCTTTGCAGGCCATGTATTTTTCTGCCACAGTTACTCAGTTTTACTCTTGTAGTGAGAAAGCAGGTGTAAACAATATGTAATGTGTGGCCTGGCTATGTTCAGATAAAACTTTACCTAAGAAACAGGTGGAGGGATAGATTTGGACCCGTGGACCGTCGTTTGCTGACACCTGGTCTGTAGTATCTGGACCCATAGATTGAAACTTAGTGGACAGAATGGTCCACAGGCCACAGTAAAGAACTAAGTGTATAAAGATTTAATGTGATAGAATTCTCCTCAGGTTCACAAAGAAATTAAAGCATGCACTCCTGCCGTCCAGAGAAGCCTGTATAGCTGGACTGCCCGAACAAAGCCGCTGGCCGGCCCTGTGGCCGCCTGGTTCTCCTGCTGTGGGCTCTGGAGGGAAGGGGCTGACCAGGGAGCTGGGCAGGGAGTTCAGAAAGTCAGTCTGGCACCCTCAGAACCTGCAAGGGATCATGCACAGCAACAACCCTATCTGGTCCACATCTTGGCAGCTCAGGGCTCACTGGGTTTTGCTTGTCAGGCTTTGGCATTTCTCTAGTGGAAGGAAAGCTAAAAGCCTTTAGAGAAAGCAGGAGGATAGCAGAGTCAGTGTCGTAGCCTCTCAGGGCTTCGACTGTGGGGGGGACAGTGGGACCTGCGCTGCTCAGAGGCAGGGTCGTCAGCATCTGACTCACTGGCCACATTGCTAACCAGCCGCCCCCAGAGGAGAGCTGTGCTCCTCCCTCGCACGTCAGCAGGGCAGACGTGTGACCTGGTGTTCCCTGAACCCCGAGCCCAACTTCGAGATGCTTTTTGCTTCCCACCCGTGAATCGACAGTGAGCAGAGTGCATCAGCCTTCTGCCTTCTCCCACCAAAATGAGTTTTTGAGTATACGTTCCAGTTGCGTGACTGCTCTGTGATAGCGAGTCAGTATCTGATAAGCCACCTGGAGAGGAGACGAACATCTTCTAAAAGGTGTAGGAGCAGCATTAGAACAGAATCCCGTCATCAAGAGCTTCATACCTTAGGAACAAGGAGGGTTGTCGTGGGCGTAATTAAACTTTACACCAGATCCCACTTTTTACTTTTGGAGTTAGCACAACAGTTTTACCAACGTTCTTATTCTCCAAGTGGGCCCTTTATGCCTTGATACCAAGGATAAGGAGTTTATCCTTGATGTGTGCTGTCTTGTGGTTTGGGCATTCACTAGCATGGAACTTACTTGAGTGGACAGCAGTGTAGCTTAATCCCTTTCTTAAAATGTGTGCGTTTTGGTATTGTGATAGGTGGAAGCCACTTATTCTTCATCTACCCTTTTTTCAGTATCTGGCACCAATTCTGGCCCAGTCATTTGTGACCCATGGCTCTTGCGATCTGCCGAAGATTTCCAGGCAGTTTCTGTGGAACGCCTCCCCGTCCAGCTCTAATCAAGCGCCATGCAAACAAGAAATTGCCTAGACAAACCCATGAGGACTGTGTTCTGACTGCCAGAACGATCGGTACTGACCCCAGAACGGCAGCCACCCTCAAGTTGTTAAAACCTTTAGGATACCGAACGTTTTGCCATCCTTTTGCCTACAGTGCGACCCAGAGTGTGACATACTGGACTGTGGGAAGCTGCGCCCGGCATGGGGGACAGGACCCTGCAGAACACAGCAGCCTCTGCCGGCCTGCCAAAAAAGTTGAGAACATTCATAGTGCTTCCTCTTCTCAGAGGCTCCTGACAACCAGCAGCGCCCTCCCAGGTTCAGAATCCAGCAGGGCTTCTGCCTCTCAGGCCAGCACGTTGAAGCCGGGCTCACCCGGGGCCGCGGGAGTTGTTGAAGACGATATAGAAATGTTTGATTCCTTTGAAGACCCCCGAGGTTTTCTCCAGCTAAGACCAGAGTACCAGCTGCACAGCTATAACAGATCGGAGACTTGTCAGCCCCTTTCTGTTTCAGAAGGTGAATTAATTTTGCACAAAGTCACAGTTTATCAAGATAATCTCCAGCCTCAAGTCATTGCTGATTATTTCTGTAAGCTGAGCTCTTTGCCTGCAGAGCAGCGTCCTCTTGTGCTGTCCAGTACCAGCTTTGCTTTGCTCTGCCAGCTGAGTGTGAAAAACATACAGCTCTTTGAAGTCCCAGATCTGATCAATATTTTGAAAGCCTTTGTCGGTTTAGGAATCCCTTACTCCCATTCAGTGCTCGATGTGTGTGAAATCAGATTTTGCAGTAAGGTGTGGGAGATGAGTCTGGATCAGCTTCTCTTGGTGGCTGACCTCTGGCGGTACTTGGGCCGCAGAGTACCTCGGTTTTTAAAAATCTTTTTTAGTTATCTTAATTTACACTGGAAAGATCTATCCTTATCCCAGCTGATTCACTTAATTTATATTATAGGTGAAAGTCGCCAGGTACCCCAAGACCTCATGCAAAAACTGGAATCGTTGATTCTCAAGTATATAGATTTGATCAATTTAGAGGAGATTGGTACAATCTGTTTGGGGTTCTTTAAATCAAGTAGTAGTCTCTCTGAATATGTCATGCGGAAACTTGGAGACTTGGCTTGTGCCGACATGCAGCATCTGAGTAATTATGCCTTAGTGAATATTCTCAAAATGTTCCGTTTCACTCACGTGGATCACATAAATTTCATGAAGCAATTTGGCCAGATTGCTCCTCAACGAATTCCTTTTCTAGGAGTTCAGGGTGTCATGCACCTGACTCTTGCTTGCTCAGCCTTACGCATCCTGGATGAAGGGCTAATGAATGCTGTGGCTGCTTCTTTGCCTCCTAGGGTGGCATACTGTCGAAGTAAGGATGTAGCCAAGATTCTGTGGTCATTTGGAACTCTGAATTACAAGCCACCCAATACAGAAGAGTTTTATTCTAGTCTGATAAATGAGATTCACAGAAAGATGCCTGAGTTCAAGCGATACCCAGAACACCTGCTCACCTGCTTGCTGGGCCTGGCATTTTCTGAGTACTTTCCATTAGAGCTCATCAACTTTGCTTTGAGTCCAGAGTTCATCAGGTTAGCTCAGGAGAGAAGTAAGTTCGAACTCACTAAGGAGTTGTATACTCTTGATGGTACGGTTGGCATTGAGTGTCTAGATTACAGAGGCAATCGTCTTAGTGCTCACCTTCAGCAAGAGGGGTCAGAAATGCTGTGGAATTTAGCAAGGAGGGATATGTGCTCAAAGCCTGAATTCCTAGAAGCTCTCTTTTTACTTGAGAACATGTTGGGTGGGCCCCAGTACATCAAACACCATATGATTCTGCCTCATACCCGATCTTCTGACTTAGAGGTCCAGCTTGATGTTAACTTGAAGCCATTACCATTTAACAAAGAAGCCGTATCAATTGAAGATGAAGCCAGATTGAGGCTGAAGCACGTGGGAGTCAGCCTTACAGATGATTTGATGAATCAGCTACTAAAAGGGAAATCAAGAGCACACTTCCAGGGAGAAATTGAGTCAGAGACTGAGCAGCAGGCAAGGGAATTAGAGAAGGTGGCCATACATTTGGGGAGCTCCCCTGACAGTGTGGCAGACAGATTGGGGGCCATGAAGATGGCGGGCCCTCATCCCCCAGCCTGCGTGCAGGCCCCACAAGTGAGGCTGGCTATTCAGTTGACAAACAAGAACCAATACTGCTATGGTTCCAGGGATCTGCTTGGACTGCACAACATGAAGAGGCGACAGTTGAAGCAGCTCGGATACCGTGTGGTCGAGTTATTCCACTGGGAATGGCTCCCACTCCTGAAACGAACTCGCTTAGAAAAGCTGATGTTCCTCCATGAGAAGGTGTTCACCTCTGCTCTCTGAAGGGCTTTCAGGGACATTGTTACTCATAAATGCTGCAGAGGTGCGCTGTGCAAGGTGTTGGGAAACCGTTATAAAAGCCAGAATATAGGTTTGGTAATAAAATCCTGTTGAGGAGACTTAGCTGTGCTCTTTGTCTACGGCAGAGTGAAGTTAGTGTTACTGTGAATTAATTGTAACCTGGCCCAGTTGGACAAGTTGTTGCTAGTTTGTGCAGGTGACTAATAAACCTCTTAATGTGCCCTATTTTCAAGTAATTCTTATCATATTTTTCTTACTCTCTTGACTGGCCTTCCCTCACGATTTTGAATTTTTAAGATAAAAATGTAGGGGCGCCTGGGTGGCTCAGTCGGTTAAGCCTCTGCCTTCGGCTCAGGTTATGATCCCAGGGTCCTGGGATCGAGCCCCACATCGGGCTCCCTGCTCTGCGGGAAGCCTGCTTCTCCCTTTCCCACTCCCCCTGCGTATGTTCCAGCTCTCGCTATCTCTCTGTCTGTCAAATAAATAAATAAAATCTTTAAAAAAAAAAAAGTGTAGTCAGACATTTTCAAAGCCAATTTTTTGAAAATGGTTTTCATATACTTTGTTTTAAAGTAAGAATCTTTTGGAGCACCTTACTGGCTCAGTCGGTGGAGCATGTGACTCTTGATCTCAGGGTCATGAGTTCAAGCCCCATGGGAGTTCAAGCCCCATGGGAGTTCAAGCCCCACGTTTGATGTGGAGCGTACTTAAATAAAGTAAAATAATCTTTTACAGTTTCATTTACATTTCAGGATTTTTCCCCCATGCATGTTTTCTTCTCCCTTTAAAATTAAAATCTCATTCGCATTGACGTTTGGTTGGTTGTCCTTAGTTGCTGGTTCTTCCTGTTTACAAGAGCCATTTCAGATTTAGTGAGCTTAATGTCATCCTCTAGCCCCCCTCTTCTGCGTTTCTACTTCTCTTGCATAAACTCTCCCCCCACCCTTCCCCTCGAATGTTTTCTCCCTAATATTGGACTTAGAAGAGTAGAATTAAATGAGTGCCTCTTGAGCCAGTGATTCCCAAATCTGATGACCAGGTAGAATGTTTTTCATGATAAGTAGCTCAGACAAGAAGGAAATGCATTACCTCCCATGATAGGAAGTCTAGTGGGCTTCAGGTTTGGTTGTATTAGAGCCATAAGCTAAAGAGATTGTACATACAGATTCTGTGTATATAGATCCAGTATGTATGTAAGCAACTTAATACAAGTAACCTTGTAAACATTTGGGGTCTGAGAATTTTAAAAAGGATCCCTGCCACCATTATTCAGGTTTCCTCCCAAAGGCCATTTCCCTGCCCATGCTAAAACAATATCCCCATTGGCTTTTGATCGTGCTCTGTCATCTTCAGCTTCATTTTCCTCACTGCACTCAGCAGTATCAGAAATTACTCCGTTTACTTACTGTTTCCCCTGTTGGAAGATAGCCCTTTGAGTTAACTGTGTCTAGTTAACTAGTTTACCTATAGTGCCTAGAATGGGTCATGGCATAGAGATGATAATGTTTAGTGAATATGGTCTGGGAATTTAGAGTGGTTGGGCATTGCTGAAGAGTTGGGGTGGAAAGAAGGCAGAGGGTGTGGGTAGAGAGAGAGTGGATCTGAGTCACAACTTACATCGTTGCTGAAGAGCCTAAGTCTACAGGGGCTGGGGTGCCTCTAAAGGAGTTTCAGTAGGAATAATTGGGCAGATTCATGTTTTAGAACTGTTAGGTAAAAAGGATAGAACTAGATTGGGGGTAGGGATGCATGAGATATATTAGGGATAATATTTCACAGATGTGTGCAAGAGCTCAGGTGAGAGCTAATGAGGGCCAGAACTATGGGAATGGAAAGTCTCAGTTTCAGAGATGTTTGGAAGCAGAAAAAAGCAAGACTGGCTAATTGGTCGATTAGGGAATGAGGATTTTATTTTATTCTTTTTAAGATTTTATTTATTAGAGCACAAGCGGGGGGAGCTGCAGAGGGAGAGGGAGAAGCAGGCTCCCCACTGAGCAGGGAGCCCGACATGGGGCTTGAGCCCAGGACCCTGGGACCATGGCCCAAGCCGAAGGCAGACGCTTAACCAACTGAGCCACCCAGGTGCCCTGGGAATGAGGATTTTAGTGCCTACTACACTGATAGGGAGTCAGAAACTAAAACTGGAACCAAAGCAGGAAAGGTGTTTGGGTGAGGGTTAATCTGACCTGGTCATGCTAAGATGAGCTTCCAGGCAGAAATATCCAGGCTGGAGTCTCAAATGGGTATGAGGACAGGTGGCAATCAGAACCACAAGTGAATGAAATTGCCTGGGATAGGTGGGAAGGATGTTATTACAGTTGTGGAGCAGGGGAGAGAAGATAACCAAGAGTAGAATACCAGCATTTATAGGGAGGGCGAAGGAAAGGGGACCCAGGAGGAAAGACAAAAAAAGGAGATAATCAGACTTAGGGAAAATGGTAACAAGTTTGTCAAGGGGCCCCATACCACCCTCACTAGAAGGATTCACAGAACTCGTAAAAGCTTGTTATACTCACAGTTATGGTTTATTACAATGAAAGGATACAGATTAAAATCAGCAAAGGAAAGAGGCACATAGTGTAGAGTCTAGGAGAGACCAGGCACAAGCTTTAGTTGTCCTCTTCCAGTGCAGTCACATGGACAGCTCTTTTTTTTTTGTTTTTTAGTTTTTTTTCAAAATTTTATTTATTTATTTGAGAGAGAGAGATCACGAGCAGGGTAGAGGAGTAGAGGGAGAAGCAGGCTTCCCGCGGAGCAGGGAGCCCAATGCGGGGCTCTATCCCAGGACCCTGGGATCATGACCTGAGCCGAAGGCAGACGCTTAACCAACTGAGCCAGCCAGGCACCCCTGGGCAGCTCTTACTTTCATCCCAGCAATGATGTTTGCCAACATTTACTGATATTGCCCATCAGGATAGTTCACTGGAGCCTGTGCAGAGTTTTTATTGGGGGTCAGTCAAGTAGGCATGGAGTGCCCACATGGCTGACCTTAGTTAGCTATCCAGTCCCTGCCCCCTTCAGAGGTCCAACTGACGTGGCCCAAGGCTCCTACCATAAATCACATTGGTAGTGTAGGCTGTCTGGTGTGGCCAAGGTCTCAGGTATATATGCAGACAGTCTTTTTTTTTTTTTTTTTTTAAGATTTTATTTATTTATTTGACAGAGACGACGAGAGAGGGAATACAAGCAGGGGGAGTGGGAGAGGGAGAAGCAGGCTTCCCGCTGAGCAGGAAGCCCGATACGGGGCTCGATCCCAGGACCCTGGGATCATGACCTGAGCTGAAGGCAGACGCTTTATGACTGAGCCACCCAGGCGCCCTATGCAGACAGTCTTAATAGGAAGGATGTTCCAAAGGCTTAGAGATTAGCTCCAAGGAGCTGGCAAAGGGCCAGATTTTTTTTGGAATGTGCAGGATTTGAACACCCCAAACCTGCTGAGTTAACCTTTCACTGCACAGAAGCCAATGGGAAAGGAGAGTATTGCAAAAAGGAGAGGATTTGGGTGCCTGGGTGGCTCAGTCAGTTAAGCGGCTGCCTTTGGCTCAGGTCATGATCCTGGGGTCCTGGGATCAAGCCCCTGGTCGGGTTTCCTGCTCAGCAGGGAGTTTCCTTCTCCCTCTCCCTCTGCCCCTCCCCCTGCTTGTGCTCTCTCTTTCTCTCAAATAAATCTTAAAAAAAAAAAAAGAATTTGCACCATGTCGGTTGCTAGGGAGAGAGCAGTTATGGCAAGAACCAAAAATCTCGGGGCGCCTGGGTGGCTCAGTCTCCCTCTCCCGCTCCCCTTGCTTGTGTTCCCTCTCTGGCTGTCGCTGGCTCTCTCTGTCAAATAAATAAAATCTTTAAAAAACAGAAACAAAAGTCTCCAGTAAAGTTGGCAACTTGGACATCACTGATGACATTAACAATAGCAGTTTGATTGGATTGTCAGGGCAGAAACCAGACTGCACACCTGTTGAATGTTGAGAGTTAAGGAACAGGTTGCAAATGTTGAGGCAGTTCCTTGAGAACCTTTGAAGAGAAGGGGAACCTTGAGCAGGATGCAGAGCGGGGTAGGATTGCCAGATAAAATACAGAATGCCTAGTTAATTTTGAATTTCAGATACGTAATGGATAATGTTTTGTGGTAAAATTGGCCATTTTTTTAAGGGTGCAAATCAGTGACAGTACATTGATGCTGTTGTGCAACCAATCCACCACTATCTAGTTCAAGAACATTTTTTCACCCCAAAAGAAAACTCCATATACCCATTAAGCAGTGACTCCACGTTTCCCCCTCCCCCAGACCCTGGCAACTACTAATCTGCTTTCTGTCTCTGTGGATTTGCCTATTCTAGATATTTCCAAAAAGTAGAATTCTGTAGTATGTAACCTTTTGTATATGGCTTTTTCTTTTTTTTTTTTTAAGATTTTATTCATTTATTTGAGAGAAAGAGAATGAGACAGAGCACATGAGAAGCGGGAGGGTCAGAGGGAGAAGCAGACTCCCTGCCAAGCAGGGAGCCCGATGCGGGACTCGATCCAGGGACTCGATCCAGGGACTCCAGGATCATGACCTGAGCCGAAGGCAGTTGCTTAACCAACTGAGCCACCCAGGCGCCCCTGTATATGGCTTCTTACACTTAGTATAACGTTACTAAGATTCCCCCATGTTATGGCATGTGCCAGCTCTTCATTACGTATAGCTAAATAATAGTCCACTGTGTGGACATCCCCTATCTTGTTTATCCATTCATCAGTTGATTGACCCGGAGTTTTTCCACTTTTTGGCTATTGTGAATAGTGCTGCTGTGAACACTCACGTGCATATTTTTGTTTGAACGCCTGTTTTCAGTACTTTGGGGATATACCTACGAGTGAAGTTGCTGGGTTATATATTCTATATTTAACTTATTGAGGAACTGCCAGACTTTTTTTTTTTTTTAAAGATTTATTTATTTTAGAGTGAGTGAGAGAGTGAGAGAGCACAAGCAGGGGAGATGCAGAGGGAGGAGAATCAGGCTCCCCGCTGAGCAGGGAGCCCAATGCGGGACTCGATCCCAGGACTCTGGGATCATGACCCAATTCCAAACCAGATGCTTAACTGACTGAGCCACCCAGGTGCCCCCTGCCAAACTTTTCCACAGTGGCTGTACCATTTTACATTTCCAACAGCGGTGTATTAGGATTCCACTTTCTCCACATCTTGGCTAACACTTGTTATTTTCTGTGTTGTTGTTTTTTTTCTTTTTTAATAGCTGTCTTAGTGAATGTGAAGTGGTATCTCATTGTGGTTTTGATTTGTATTTTCCTAGTGACTAATGGTGCTTAGCATCTTTCTTTCTTCTCTCTTTTTTTTTTTTTTTTTTTTAAGTAGGCTCCATGCCCAGTGTGGTGCTTGAACTCATGACCCTGAGATCAAGAGTCACATGCTCTACCGACTGAGCCAGCCAGGCACCCCTGGCATCTTTCAATCTTAACAATACTGAGTCTGTAATCCATGAACAGGAGATGTCTTTTTATTTATTTATATCTTTTTAAGTTTCTTTCAGCAGCATTTTATAGTTTTCAGTGTATAAGTCTTGCACCTCCCCAGTTATATTTATTCCTAAGTATTTTTATTCTTTTTAATGCTACTGTAAATGGAATTTTTATCTTAACATCTTTATGAATTGTTCATTGCTAATGTTTAGAAATGAATTACTTATCCTGCATTTTTTGCCTAGTTTTTTTTTTTTTTAAGATTTTATCCATTTATTTGACAGAGAGAGACACAGTGAGAGAGGGAACAGAAGCAGGGGGAGTGGGAGAGGGAGAGTCAGGCTCCCCGACGAGCAGGAAGCTTGATGTGGGGCTGGATCCCAGGAGCCCGGGATCATGACCCGAGCCAAAGGCAGATGCTTAACTGACTGAGCCACCCAGGCGCCCCTGCCTAGTTCTTTTATTAGCTGTAACAGTTTTTTTGTGTGTGTTGATTCTTTAGGATTTTCTATATATAGGATCATATAATCTATGGATAAAGGTGGTTTTCCTTCTTTCTTTCTACTTTGGAGACCTTTTTATTTCTTTTTCTTGCCTACTTGCTCTGGCTAGAGTTTCTTGTATGAAATTGAATAGAAGTGGTAGAAGCAGGCATCCTTCTCTTGTTCCTGATCTTATGGGGGATTCTTTCAGTCTTTCACCATTGAATATATTAGCTATGGGTTTCTCACGAATACCCTTTATCATGTTAATGAAGTTCCTTTCTGTTCTTAGTTTGCTGAATGTGCGTAAGTAATTTTTTAGCATATGTCACAAATAGTACACAGGACATTCTTGTGCTAAAAGAAAAAATCCATTATTTATCTGATTTTCAGATACAAGTAGGCAGTTTTTATTTTTATTTGCTAAATTGGCAACAGTAAGAAAAACTCAACACCAAGGCAAGGTTTTTTGAGTGGGCTGTTGAGGGCAGAAGAGACATGTTGAGGAAAGGGTCAGTAGTCAGAGATAAGTTGAGCATTCAAGAGCGGCAAGAACTGATGGAATAAGGTCCAACGGTCAGGTTTATACATGAAGAACATGGCTGCTTCACCTGGGTTCCCATAGAATTTTGCTGACCCTGCTGTTAAGGTAATGAGTAAATGGTATTAGAACCCTTTGTTCATCTTCTTGTTTTGAGTCTGTGGGTCTCTTAATTTTAAGAGTGCCTTGATTTGAGCCTATGAGTTTCTTTCTTTTTTATTTTTTTATTAAAATTTTATTTATTTATTTGCCAGAGAGAGAGCACAAGCAGGGGGAGTGGCAGGCAGAGGGAGAAGCGGGCTCCCTGCAAAGCAGGTGGAGCCCGATACGGGACTCGATCCCAGGACCCTGGGATCATGACCTGAGCTGAAGGCAGTCACTTAACCAACTGAGCCACCCAGGCGCCCCAAGCCTATGAGTTTCTTAAGAGTAAAAGTTGTGTCTACCTGTGCCTAGCAGAGTGCCTTGCATGTATTAAGCCATTGAAGGGTGACTGGGCTCCAAGCATATAGGATTGCAAGCCTTTTCTGGGTGCATACCTGTGTTCTGGTCTTCTGTGCGCCTCTCACTGGTGGATGACTGTGTGGGATGTGCTGGGACAGCTGTCTTTCATTTTAACCAGCTCTAAGAAAAATGAACACAAGTCACATTTTTTTCATGGATGGACAAGTAACTCAATTTAGAAATTATAAGAAGTATTGTACTTCTTTAAAAGCTGAAGTGCCCAATTTATAAAATTGCTCAGTGCATTGGTATTCCACCCACTCTGAGGTTAAATGCTTTTCTCTTATGTGACAGGTAATCTTTTCTTCTTTTTTTTCCTCTGTAACCTGTTTGAGCCTAGTCTTTAAAGTATGTGTATCTGCCAGAATTACTTTCCATTACGTTTTTGTGAGACTCAAAAATCAGGTTGTATAACTCAGCTATGGCAACTTCTTTTTAGGCCAAAGGAAGATGGATGCTCAGGTGTTCAGAAAGTGTCATGGTCACCTTATTCTCTTCTAAATCATCCCTCCACACTTCCCTACCCCCATGTTCTGAGTCCTTAACCACAAAAAGGTTTACTTAGCTTCAAGCTCCAAAGAAGTACAGATAGAAACCTTCCAGATAGGATGACCCACTTGTCCCTGTTTGCCTGGGACTTTTCTGGTATTAGCACAGAAGGTTCCACGTTCTGGAAAAACCCTCAGTCCTAGATAGACCACATGGTCGATCAGCCTACCCTGGACCCCTTCTCAGCCCCTCCCTTGCACTTGCCCTTCATCAGCCTGCATACGGGAGGGGGGGGCAGAGGAGAAAGGTCTGTCTCCATCTGGCCATCCAGTCCTGGAGGAACTGTCAACTGCAAGAAGTACTCTGAGCATTGTATCTACACCCTCAGTCCTCTCTGGTATCATCCTGTGACCCCAGGAACCCAGTCCAGTTGTTTAACTACTTACATATACTTTATTTATTTATTTATTTTTTAAAAGATTTTATCTATTTATTTGACAGAGCGAGAGAGCACAAGCAGGGGGAGCAGTAGAAGGAGAGGGAGAAGCAGGCCCCCTGCCGAGCAAGGAGCCCGATGCGGGGCTCGATCCCAGGATCCTGGGATCATGACCCGAGCCGAAGGCAGACGCTTGACCATCTGAGTCACCCAGGCCCCCCCTTACATGTACTTTAAACACACAAAAGGGAAAATGTAGTCCACCACTCTACTGTTCCATATTTTAAATTTCTGCATGGCCACCATTACCTCCCAAAGTATTCATGTGTACATATTCCTAGATAATAGATTTTTTTAAAAGATATATTTATTTATTTAAGAGAGAGCATGGGCAAGTGGGGAGGGGGGCAGAGGGAGAGAAAATCCTCAAGCAGACTCCCAGCTGAGCATAGAGCCTGACATGGGGCTTGATTCCAGGACCCTGAGATAATGACTTGAGCCAAAATCAAATCAGATGCCCAGACTGACTGAGCCACCCAGGCGCCCCTTTAGATACAGATTTTTAACAGATGTGTGATCATAATCTTCTGTTTTTGTGGTCTTTTTAAAATTTTATATATAGTTTTGCAGTTTTTGTATATAGTCATATTTATCATTTAAGTGTTTGGTACACCAAGAATAAACATGTCACTCAAGTGTTTCTTTTTTTTTTTTTAAGATTTTATTTATTTATTTGACAGAGAAAGATATAGCGAGAAAGGGAACACAAGCAGGGGAGTGGGTGAGGGGGAAGCAGGCTTCCCGCTGAGCAGGGAGCCCGATGCGGGGCTCAGTCCTGGGACCCCGGGATCATGACCCAAGCCAAAGGCAGATGCTTAGTGACTGAGCCACCCACGTGCCCCAACTCAAGTGTTTCTTACAGTGTGGGTAGTGGGATTCACTGGACTCTTCAGTTGACCCCGGGCACCTCGTTCTTGCCTTAGATCTGGGTAAAGAACTTGAAGACTTAACGTGGTAATAGGGTATTTGGATTTGGGGGCTCCTGACTGGCTTAGTGGGTAGAGCACCCGACTTTCGATCTTGGGGTTGTGAGTTCGAACCCCACATTGGGTATAATTACTTAAAAATAAAATCTTTAAAATAAAAGGCTTTGGGGTGCCTGGGTGGCTCAGTCGGTTAAGCGGCTACCTTTGGCTCAGGTCATGATCCTGGAGTCCCGGGATCGAGTCCCACATTGGGCTCCCTGTTAAGCGCAGAGTCTTGCTTCTCCTGCTGACCCTCCCCCCCTCATGTGCTTTCTCTCTCTCTCTCATTCTCTCTCTCAAAAAAAAATAAAAAACAAAATCTAAAAAAATAAAAGGCTTCTTAGAGGACAGTACCGGAGATCCTTGTGATGGAACTGTTCTCTGTCTTGACTGTGGTAGTGATTACACAAATCTATACATATGATAACATTGCATAGAATTGAATCCACAGGCACATGTGCATGAGTACGTGTAAACTGGGGAAATTGGATAAGATCATGGATTGTATTGTCAACTTCCTGCTGGTGACAGGATGTGTAGTAGCTATGCAAGGGTTAACTTTGGGGGAAACTGGTTAAAGGGTACATGGGATCTCTGTATTGTTTCTTACTACTGCATGTGAATCTGCAGTGATCTTAAAATAAAAAGTTTAATTAAAATCTTTAAAAGTAAAAGATTTTTTCAGGGCGCTGGCTGGCTCAGTCGGTAGAGAATGCGAGTTTGATCTCAGGGTCATGAGTTTGAGCCCCACATTGGGGGTAATTTACTTTAAAAAAAAGAAAAATTTCCTTGAAGGTAGTTTTGAAATCCTTGTGAGACAGTAATATGTTATACATAGTTCATTTTCCTCCTTCCTCCTCTTTAAGGATACCCCTCCCTCAAAAAGAAAAAAATCAGGAGGCGCCTGGGTGGCTCAGTCATTAAGCGTCTGCCTTCGGCTCAGGTCATGATCCCAGGGTCCTGGGATTGAGCCCCGCATTGGGCTCCCTGCTCTGCGGGAAGCCTGCTTCTCCCTCTCCCACTCCCCCTGCTTGTGTTCCCTCTCTCGCTGTCTCTCTCTCTCTGTCAAATAAATAAAATCTTAAAAAAAAAAAAGAAAAAAAAATTAAAGGAAGAAAATGCCCAGGGAGAAATTGAGATTGCTAGTATATTTCTTAGTAGTGTGTACTTTGATGCCTTCAGGAAGCCATTTGCAAAGATAGCCCCTCATGTAGTACAAAAAAGATAGCGGGAACCCCTTGAAGGGTGAATTGCCTCTCAGTGCTTCAGAATTGCTTTGTCATCTGGGAGGTTAATGGCAGGCTTTTTATTAGTGTCATTTCTTTCCCTGGTTAGAAGCCTTCTATGACTTCCTTCTGACCAGTAGCTTTCAAACTTTCTTTTATCACAGTCCTCAGTAAGAAATGTCTTTTACATCAAAACCCAGACTAATGGTGCTGGCTCAGTTGGTAGAGCATGTGACTCTTGATTTTGGGGCTGTGAGTTTGAACCCCACGTGAGGCGTAGAGATTAAACAACCCAGAATAATAGATAGATAGAAATATAGTTTCAATTATATATTTCACAGGTTTCACAAAACACTTCCCGTCCTCATGTATGGTATACTCTGACTCTATTCTACTAAATTAAAAAAAAAAAGAAAACTCTGGTTATGTCTCAGTAATGTGAGTTCTTGATTCTTGATCTGCAATTTGGGAGAAAAACACTACCTCAGACCATAGGTAAAGTAGTCTCAAGCCCCTTGGCGTTAACATTCAAGGCCCTCCCCATCTGCATCTGCATTTCCATCCCTGTCTCCTCCTCCCGTTCTAAGAAGCTAAGTGGTATATTCAGCATTTTCTAAACCGGCCTCACTGTCCCATCTCTATGCATTGGCTGTTACTGGTCCCCGTCCCTTGTGTCTTTCCCCTGTTCCTGTTCTTGCTGCCTGACTCCCATAGTCAAGTACATATTGTCCATTGTACCATTAGTATGTAGTATCTGTCCCATTTCAGAGTTGTCCATGAGGTCAGGCATACGTCTTCATTGTCTCCATTTCAAACATTACTCCTGTGAATTCTTCCCTGAATTCTCTGGGTATACTTTTGGCCAGTATTTTTCCATTTTTTTTCCATCAAGAGCCACAATAAGAAATTTTATATTGGACCTAGGATATAATTTGTTATATGTATTTGGATAAAACTGAAGCAAAAGTTTCATACAGTAGGGGCACCTGGCTGGTTCAATCGGTGGAGCATGCAACTTGATCTCTGGGTCGTGAGTTCAAGCCCCACGTTGGGTGTAGAGATTTCTTAAAATCCTAAAAAAAAAAAAAGTTTCATGAAATAATGTCCATATTGTGTGCATTTTGATATTTTATCTTCTCTTTCAGTTAATATTTCTTTTTTCAACCCATAACTTGATTTCAAAACCACCGATTGAAAAAACATTCACTTAGGCCATCCTTCCCTACTCTGAATGCCATTTGCAGAAAGCTCTGTTGCAAACTTTTCTATTCCATAGTCACTGTTGGAAGGAGGTCCATCATGCTCAAGACTTGCGGACAGGACCATTTCATTTATTTATTTTTTCTTTTTCTTCTTTCTTTCTTTTTTTTTTTCACAAGACTCTTGTAGAGAATATTTATTACAGCATTTTTTCATAGTAAAAAAATTACAAACAACATATGTAATAGGGCAATGGAAAAAGAAACTGTTTTTAGTCCTGCAATTGAATATTATGGAGAAGTTAAAATGAATAAATTAGATACCGACATTTCGACATGGGAAACCTTAGAAGAATAATGCTGAATGGAAAAGCCAGTTGTGAGATGATGTACATCGTGTAATATCATGAAGGTACATTAAAAATACATAAGACCACTGCATATTGTTTATAGATACGCACATACCCAATACTGATTCAAATGAGAGACCCCAACTTCAGACAGAGTTCGCCTCTTGGTAAAAAAGGAGAGGAAATAAGGATTAGTGTGGGTTTTGTTTGTATCTTTTCAGTTTTTTCTTAACACTGAAATGAGAAGCAAACATGGCAAAATGTTCACATCTGCTAAAGCTAGGTGGTGGGTATAAGAGTGTTTACTATATTCTTTACCTTTTTATCTGAAATACTTCCTTTAAGAAAGGAAAAAAATCTCTAATAAATCGACGCGCTTATAAACCTGTATTATCTTGCTGTCTTATAATGCCTCGATTATCTGGCTCCAGGCGACTTCTCTGAACTGCAGAGCACTTTAGCCATGATCCATGGCCCTCAGTTTATACTCAGACCCAGTCTCTCTTGTACTTAGATCCCAACTCTGGAAAAGGAGGCTCTCATTTTTAAGTATTTACGGAAGTAAATGTATAAGTAAATACTTTAAGTATTTGCAGGAGTTCAGGTAACATGGCCATTTCCCAGGCAGGGCTGAGGAGAGTCTTCCTGGGTGAGGCTGTCTGCATTTTCATATGTTGAGCTGAGCCATTCTTTTTTTCTGGATTAAGCATTAAGGCAGGAGGCCCTTGACCTTAAAAGATCAGGGGTGTTGGAACCCGAGAGGTGATAAGATCACATAACGTCCTTGAACGCTGACGGAATCCTAGAGAATCCTAGTGTTTGGACGTCACTATTTGCCAAAGAAACAGATACTGTCATTTGTAAGATGTCTTCAAAAGGATCTGCCACTCTTCTTCCATGGCACATTCATTCGTTTCAGTTTGATCTCCAGTTGTTTAAGTTGTTTCAGTCACTACCCCCCAATTCTTATTAATAGGCTTTTTTTTTTTTTTAAATTGGTGCCTGGCTGGCTTAGTCGGTAGAGCATGTGACTGTTGATCTCGGGGTTGTGAGTTGGAGCCCCTCGTTGGGTATGGAGATTACTTAAAAAAAAAAATAAAATGTTAAAAAAAAAAAGATTTAAGGGGCGCCTGGGTGGCTCAGTTGGTTAAGCAACTGCCTTTGGCTCAGGTCATGGTCCTGGGGTCCTGAGATTGAGCCCCACATCGGGCTCCCTTGCTCCGTGCAGAGTCTGCTTCCCCCTCTGCCCCTCCCCTCTTCTCGTGCTCTCTCTCTCTCTCTCTCAAATAAATAAATAAAATCTTCAAAAAATTTTAAAATGAAAAAAATAGGCTTTAATTTTTTAGAGTGATTTTAGGTTTACAGAGAAATTGAGCAGATAATATGGAGAGTTCCCGTATACCTCCTCTTGTTTGCATACCATTTCTTCTAATATTAACATCTTGCATTAGTGTGGTACATTTGTTATAATTGGTGAGCCAATATCGAAACATTATAATTAACTGAAGTTCATGTAAATTAAGGATCACTGTGTTGTATGGTTCTGTGAATTTTGACAAATGCCTCATGTCACAAGTGTATCATTACGGTATCACGCAGAATAGTTTCACCACCTGACCATTTCATTTTTATCTCTGTATTCCAGTGTCTAGCACAGGGCTTATAAATGTTATATGAATGTGCAATAATATCTCGTCTAAAATTAGATAGGAGCAATCAAATTCAGTAGAATTTGAAAAACATTTAAAGAACAATCTGCCACAACCAAATAGAGCCTATGCTAGGAATAAAAGGATGGTTTAAAATTAGAAAAATGTGCTATCTCTCATTAGTCTGTCAGATAAGAAAAATAATAAAACTCAATATATAGAGAAAATCAGAATTCAAAGCCTATCCCTGATTTTCAGAAAACTCTGAAAATTAGAATGCTTTATTAACATAAAAAGAATATTTCAATCAGCATTATTTCAGAAATGATACACTAGAACCATTTTCTAATGGAACAAAACAAGCATGGTAACTCTATTATTATTTCATATAATTCTGGAAGTTCTAGCTAATGAAGATGAGAGACAAAAGGGTTACCGTTTTGAGAAAGAGGCTCTCATTATTGAGATTGTAGAAACCCCCCCTAAAAAAACAACTGAAAATCTGTTAAAATCAATTGGTTTAATAAGACAGCTGAACATACTATAGATACCCAAGTGAAAAAGTTTCCTCTATATAGCAAAACTGGTTAGAATAATTAAGAAGATAAAAGGATCCTATTAATAAATAGCCACCTTAATAAGAAACATGTAGAACTCCTTAAGAAAAAAAGTCAAAATTGTACTAAGACAAAAATTGACTTAAGATTTTTATGGGTTTTTTTTCCTTAAGATTTTATTTATTTATTTGAGAGAGAGCAAGAGAGAGAGCATGAGCGGGAAGGGGGGTTAGGGGCAGAGGGAGAGGGAGAAGCAGACTCACCGCTGAGCAGGTAGGCTGATGGGGGGCTCGATCCCAGGACACTAGGATCATGACCTGAGCCAAAGGCAGGTGCTTAACCGACTGAACCACCCAGGTTCCCCAAGATTTTTATCTTAATACTGTAATAGTAAAAAGTTGCCAGCAACCTAAATGTCTACCAGAAGGAGAGTGGTTTGTTAATTTTACTCTGTCTTGTTCCATAATGATTTTAAGGTAGCTTTCAAAATATATACACACTATGGCATAAAAATAACTGAAGAATTCAGGCAAAGAGAAATCTGGAGGGATGGGCCATAGATTTATTCTGAGCTTTCCAGCAGCCAAAATAAAGAAAGGATCATGATCAATTTATATGATTCATATTCATACCATAAAATATTGAGTTGATCGGAAGAAACAACTTTTCCTAGTACTGAGACCAAAAATTTTCTCATGGGTTTCAAAGAGGATACCATCCAGAGTAAAGAATGATCCTCTTAACAACCTAATAAAACAGGAGCCAGCTTCATAGAGGTGTTTCTTATGAAATTCCTTGCTAATGGGCCACACAAAAAATCAGTAGTTGGTAAAGCTATTTGCAGCGGTTCCAGGAGTGTGGTGATGGCTGTGTATAGGATTTGAACATGAGGATGGTCCAGTACACTGCCCTGAGGAGCAGCTCAGGGGGAGGTTATGTTATAGAGACTACAGTTACGATTCCCAGCTGATGTGTCGTGCTACCCTGGTGTCCTGTGAATTTTCACAGATAGGCCACTAAATTTTTATCAGCGTGTTACATTTATCTTTGCTACAGCTGAGGATCCACACTGCTAAGCAGCCTGTCAGATGGTGGTGTGGGATATGAATGCAGCAGTCTGGTGGGGGGGCGGGGCGCAGGAAACAAGAGGTGCCACTTAGACTCGCGTTACAAAGAATTTAATGTGGATGGACTGAACAGTCTCCATAAATATTCTCTCAAATTAGATTTTGGTAAGGGCTGTGAACAAGTGAACTACGTCTGGTCAGATGTAGGTCCATACGCTTTAATATTTGGCTAATGGTATTAACAACCTCTTAGGAAGGTTGAGAAGACTCATGAGGTAAGATGCTTGAATAGAGAGCTAGCATATCTAAAGATTTTCCTAAAAAAACAGCTTGAGGCTTGATCCAATACATGTTGGAAGGGGCAGTCAAGGTCAAGGTTTCCAAATTTCTACATTGTAGAGGATAGCCACATTAATTTAGGTTTGGGAGAATTGATTTTTTAAAAATGAATGGTATGAAAGCCTGACCTAAGTAAGAGGGAAAAAAAATAAAGTCGTCAAGTGTCCATATGAGTTCCTGGTAAGGGGCTTCTGGGTGGCTCCGTCGGTTAAGCATCCGATTCTTGGTTTTGGCTAAGGTCATGACTTCGTGGGTCATTGGATCTAGCCCCATGTCGGGCTCCATGCTTGGGGGGGGGTCCACACTCAGTGGGGAGTCTGCTTGAAGATTCTCTCCCTCTGCCACTCCCTCCATGTACTCTCTCTCAAATAGATAAATCTTAAAAAAAAAAAAATTCCTAGTAAATCCTTCAAGGTAAATGGTGTCCAAGTAGATAGTAACCAGAGTGGTTTGGAAGGTTTAGAAGCTGGCTTCACCTCTCTTTAAGCCATAGTGTCTTCATCTGCAAACTAAAGACATTAGTATCCACTTGAGGGCTAACCAGTTAGTAAGATTAAAACTGAATAAAATCCCTGATGGCCTTCTCTAAGCCATTTTATGTATGTGTCTTTCTAGCCGGAGTTGTGTTTTGCTAGTAGAGGGTCCTTGTCTCATGACTCACTAGGAGTTGTTTGTGTTGCTATGACACGGTGCAGATAAAACCTTGTATCTTGTCCTGCTAGTTGGAGGGACAGTCAGAGTCTCCCCTCTTAGGTGTCTGAAGGGGGATTTTTAAAGTTATGAGGTAGCTGAAGTTTGGAAGCCCTTTGGCTTGCCCTCATCCAGGTCACCTCTCCAGTCCGACCGCGGGAGCAGGTATCGGGTGATAGCTGAGCCAGGGTTAAAGGAAAGGGCACGGTAGTCCTGAGGGCGGTCACTTCTGGGCAACTTCATTTCACGCTGCCATTTACGATTGAGTTGGGTCCACGGATAGTATTTGAAGACTTTTCCATTTGGCTTCATACTCACAGGTAAGCCCTTCATCGTGGCTTCCAGAGGACCCCTGCCCGACTTGTTCTGGTCCTGGCATTTAAGTTCTCAGAGAAATGAATGTCATGATGTGTAGAATAAATGAAAGTTAGAAGCCCACAGTGTGAAGTGTCCCAAGAAGATAACAAGGAGATAGGAAGAAGGTAAAGGTTAGTGAAATCAGTGCCTCCCGCTGGGAAATCAGGTCCACACTTTAAGGAGCTGACAGTGTTTCTCTGTGGGTTTGTTTTTGTCCCTGAAAGTCAGAGAGAGAAAAGGCCTAAGAAGTGGACGGTGGGGTGGAGGTGATTGCAGACCTGGGGCCCTTTATCTGACTCATCTCAACCACCTCTCAGCATTTTGATGTAATGACACAGTTTCTGTCTCTTTGCTTGTTCTTAGCAAAGCCCCGTCCCATCAGGACAAAGCCCGAGGACTGGATGGCCTGCAGCAATGGCTGACCTCGCTGTTGGCTCAGGGCCAGCTCGCACATCTGTTATGTCACCACCTGTGTCACTGTCATCGGTCCTCCTGTGGCATTTTAGGCTGGCTTTTCCAGAAGAAGTGTTTCGTTTCCTTGGTCCGGGCTTTATATTCATTTTACTGCTTCCATATTCAATTAAAGTCAATGGCTTAATTGTACATTGACAACAAAAACCAAAAGACTTAACAAGAAGCCACTGCCCTAATTGGGCAAGAGAACTGAGGGCAGTGCTACTCTGAATATGTTCTGGTTTCCTGGCCCAGAGGGGGCATATATAAGGGCCCTGAGAACATTTGCAGGTGCAGTTCCTCATATACTCATTTTTGAGTTGTTGTGGAGAACAAGAAAAGTGTCAGAAGCTATAAACGTTGTTAACACAGTCTTCCCCAGGGGAAAAAAAAGAATTCTATAAACTAGTCCATGTTGATTCCAGGCCAGATTCTAGAATATTCTGACAGAGAGATGGGCATGCATGCCTCATAAAGTGTGAAGTACTAAGAATTTCAACACAGGTTCACAAAGAATAGGAGACTTTAGGCCAAGGGTTTTCTACATCATCAGATTCATCTCCCTCTTTTTTTTTTTTTTTTTTTTTTTAAGATTTTATCTTATTTGCGAGAAAGCAGGGATGAGAGAGATCACAGAGGCAGAGGGAGAAGCAGACTCCCCACTGAGCAGGGAGCCCGAAGTGGGGCTCGATCCCAGGACCCCAGGATCATGACCTGAGCCGAAAGTACCTACTGATCATGATAACACAGACCTGAGAGGGTAACCCTGTCCCTGTCGGGCTGACAGTTTTTGTTGTCTTGTCTGCCAGATAGAAAAACATAGAATGCCTGGCTGGGCTCACCCAAGGAGTTCAGAGCCGTTGGCAAGCCCTGCTGCTCGGAGGGCTATTTCTAGTGGTTTCCCCGCTTCTGTACAAAGAATACCAAAGGCTTTTGGACATTGATCTTTGTTTTTCTTCCAGTTTTATTGAGCTATTCATTGACATATCACATTGAATAAGTTTAAGATGTACCACATAACGATTTCAATATTTGTATATAATACAAAATGCTTACCATAGTCAGTTTAGTTAACATCCATTACCTCACACAGTTCCAGCTTTTTTCCTTGTGATGAGAACTTTTAAGGTCTACTCTCAGCAGCTTTCAAATATATGAAACAGTGTTAACTATAGTCATCATGCTGTACATTTCCTCCCCAGAGCTTATAACTACACGTTAGTATCTTGTGACCAGCTTCACGCATTTCCCCCAGCCTGGACATTCGTCATTAAATTGCTGTTTGGATTAGATGTCCTTTTACGGTGCTTTCCAAGTCTAAGATTTTCTGTTTCTCAATGATGGTGTTTTGGACTCTTCTAATTTTTTGTTTTAATAAGAAAATGCAATTGCATTGACAGGTGTTAAATGACAAAGATACCTAGCACTGTGATTATTTTCTGTGACCTGTTCCATTCGGAACCCTCTGGCTGAGTAGTTCTATTCTCTATGCTCTGCCACTTTTGACCCTCCCTTTCCCGTGGGGAGCCCCTTGCAGAGCTGACAGGCCCTTGCCTCCGCTGGGTCCAGCTGTCAGCCAGAGAACCAGCAGTCTTGGCCAACCTGCTCAGGGTGCAAGAGAAAGCCCCTCTATCGGGGCGCCTGGCTGGCTCAGTGAGTGGAACGTGAGACTCTTGATCTCAGGATTGTGAGTTCGAGCCCCACGTTGGGGGTAGAGATTACTTAAATAAATAAAACTTTAAAAAAAGCTCCTCTACAATTTTTCGGTGACTCATTCTTCCTTAGCATTACATGTATGATACGATGAGACCATTCTCATGTGCATGGAAGTCTTTGTTACCCTGTTTGATTCTCTTCCCTTAGGAATCAACTCCTAAAAGTTTAGAATTGAACTTTAACTTGTCTAATACCAAGTTTTGTCTTTTATTGAAGGCTATTTCTGATGCTTGGAAGCTACCCTTTCAGCCACAAAGATGGTCATCAATCTTTGCCTCCCACAGTTCAGACCAAGAATTTATTGCAACAAGGTAAACAAAACAAGTATATGCACATAAATATACGGTGGCTACTTTCCATGTTTTTCCCCATTCCTGCCTTGTGTGTGTGGAGGTGTGATGTGCTTTCACCTTCTCTGTTTTAGATCCCACCAGGTGATACTTAGGTAAGCATGGGTCAGGCCCCACGTCCAGAATCATACAGCACTGTTAGAAGGTGAGCTGTAGCTCATTTTCTGGAGGGTCGTATTCATTGTGCTCTTCCCTCTGATGATAAAATTTAATTCCGCTCAAAGTCCTAGTGAAGGTAGAGATACTGTCTCTCCCCTGCTGCTCTTCCCGCTTACTTCCCACGCTAGAAATGATGGCTTGTATTTGTTATTTGGATTCCTTCTTTATTATTTGAATTAAGCTGCTTCCCCTTTTGTGCAAAGGAGGTTATCTTTCCACAGCCCGGAGCAAGGAGTAAGGAAACTGCAAGGGGAGATCTGAACCCTCCCCTGATTTGGACCTTCTGCACACAGCATACTATTTCAGGTTCCCAGATTGTGAAACTGATTTCTGCCAACAGAGACACAATTTCCCCCTGCCATCTGAAAAGAACATTCCTATGACACCTTTCATAAGCTGAAATGGCGTAAAATGAAGATTATCCCCTGCCTTCCGAAAGTTCACCTTAGGCCACTTTGCCTTTACGAAAGACCTATGTTAGTGTGATAATGACTTTTCTTTGTAAAAGCAAAAATTCCCTCTGGATTTCTTTTGGTTGGTAAAAACAGGTACTAATGTAGGTCTTTCATAAAAGCAAAGTGGTGTGATGTGAGCTTTCAGATGGGGGGGTACCTGTATCTTAAAATCTCTACCTGTGGGGCGCCTGGGTGGGGCGCCTGGGTGGCTCAGTTGTTAAGCGTCTGCCTTCCACTTGGGTCATAATCCCAGGGTCCTGGGATCGAGCCCCGCATCAGGCTCCCTGCTCCCTGCTCGGCGGGAAGCCTGCTTCTTCCTCTCCCATTTCCCCTGCTTGTGTTCCCTCTCTCACTGTGTCTCTCTCTGTCAAATAAATAAATAGAATCTTAAAAAAAAAAGATCTCTACCAGTTATAACAAATACTGGTAATTTAAGAGGGGAAAAAGTTACTCACATTCCCACCCCATAGCATATTCACTGTTCTAGATTTCCCGTAGTCTTATAGTCCTTGTTTCTGAACACACCTTTTTTTAACCAAGTTCCAACAATCATAGATTTACAAGAAGATTGTAAATTGTGCCTTGCTAGGGAAACTTATAATTGGTTAGAGTTCAAATACAAAATTAAGAACTTTAGTGAACATCTTTGTTTCCCCCTAAATCTCTCTGGTTTCATCGTCTGAAATAAAAAGAAAAACACTAGTATATCAGCCCTTTTTTTCTCAGAGACATTATTTTGAAGGGATTTTTGGTTGGGTTGAGCCGAGTTTTGTACGTATTTTTTTTTTTTTTTTTTAAGATTTTACTTATTTATTTGACAGAGACACAGCGAGAGGGAACACAAGCAGGAGGAATGGGAGAGGGAGAAGCAGGCTTCCCGCTGAGCATGGAGCCCGATGTGGGGCTCGATCCCAGGACCCTGGGATCATGACCTGAGCCGAAGGCAGCCACTTAACTGACTGAGCCACCCAGGGGCCCCTTGTTCGTATTTTTTAAGAATAGGCAGTACTTAGGAACAAGTTGCCCTTGGCCTTTGACCTGATCTTGAGTGCCTCCCCCCCCCAAAAAAAAAAAAAAACGGGAGAATTCAGTGTGATAGGGGGCATTTTAAATGAGGAACTTAATACTTTCTTTAAATAATTTTCTTAGAAGTGGCAAGTTCTTGAAAACTGGTTGTCTTCATTTGGATCTCATCAAATGAATGCATCTCATATTTGTCATTAACTTTAGATATCAGCTGATGGTTATGAAGTAGAAAATCTCATCTCTGAAGACCTCACAAAGAGAAGTCATGGTTTTAGGACAGAGTATTTCATTAAGCCACCAGTCTATGTGACAGTTTCCTTTCCCTTCAGTGTGGAAATCTGTAGGATTAACATAGACCTCACAGCTGGGGGAGGCCAGAATGTCACAGGCCTGGAAATGTACACGTCCGCCTCATCCAGCAGAGCGTCTTGGAATGCCCCCGAGTGCCGGACCCCGGGCCCAGCCGAGCCATCCATCCCGGACAAGGAGGCATTCACCTTGGTAGGCAAAGTCTTACTGAAAAACCAGAGCCAAGTGGTGTTTAGCCACAGGGGCTTCAAGGCCAGGCCACCTTTTGGCCCAATGGAAGCCACACTCCCCTCTCCCGCTGTTGTGGCACAGGAGCTCTGGAATAAAGGGGCTCTTTCTCTTAGCCACGTGGCCCATCTCAAGATCTGCATCACCCACGTGACAGGCAGCGGTATCCCTTGCATCAAACGGTTGGAAGTGTGGGGTCAGCCAGCTAAAACCTGCTCTCAGGAGGTGATCGACAGTGTCCTGCTGCTGGCCTCCGAGAGCCTCCCTCAGGACCTGGCTCTGCAGGCCCCCGCCTTGCCCATGGAGAGTGACTGCGATGCCGCAGGCCTGTCTGAGGGCCAGCAGGCCCCCTCCAGCCTGCAGGAGCTAGCCGAGGTAATTCGGGATGTGCCTGAGGAGTTCCTGGATCCCATCACCCTGGAGATCATGCCTTGCCCCATGCTGCTGCCCTCAGGCAAGGTCATCGACCAGAGCACGCTGGAGAAGTGTAACCGCAGCGAAGCTGCGTGGGGCCGAGTGCCCAGCGACCCTTTCACGGGGGTGGCCTTTACTCCGCACTCCCAGCCCCTGCCTCACCCCTCCCTGAAGGCCCGGATCGACCATTTCCTGCTCCAGCACTCCATTCCTGGCTGCCATCTGCTCGGGAGAGCACAGACTGCATTGGCAGTGACCCCCTCTTCCATTGCTCTGCCCTCTCGGAAAAGGAAGATGGAGCAGGCTGAACACACCCCAGATGGTAGCCTCAGTATCGAAGCTTCCTGTTTCTCTACCACAAGCCTTCTGGTCTCACCCACTACCTCAGAGCACACCGCTAAGAAAATGAAAGCTGCCAGTGAGCTGGGGCTGACACACATGGACTGCTCAACAGGTACTCCACGTCCTACGTCCATGTCCGTGGTCATCCCTGCACTTCCCAGGTGACACTTGGCGCTGTTACCCTGTGCTTTATGCCTTGCCGCCTTAAATTACGCCCACATTTACTGGTGTAAAGCACCACACGTGCATGATCTCATAGCTTCTCTGGTCAGCAGTCCAGGCGTGCTTTGGCTGGGTCACCTGCTTCACAGTCTTCCACAGCCACGGTCACAGTGTGTGCAAACAAGATGGAAGTCACAGTCTTGTATAACCCAGTCGTGGCGGTGACATCCTATCATGTTTGCTATATCCTGTTAGAAGCGAGTCGCTGAGCCCAGCCCACCCTCAAGGGGTGGGGGTACCCGGGTACCCAAGGCAGGAGTATCTGGAGGTGGGTCTCATTGGGAACCATTTCAGATGCTCTCCCACACCATTGATTCTTATTTTGTTCAGTGGTGGTTTTTTTGTTTATTTGTTTTTATCTAAGATTGGTGGTTGAATTTTGTCTAATGCCTTTTCAGTGTCAGTGGAGATGATGCTACGATTTTTCATCCTGAGATCTTTTAATGTGAAAAAATACATTAATAGGCTTCTTAATATTGAGCCAGTATTACAGTCCTGGAAGAAACTCCATTTGGTCATGCTTCTTTTAATGTTCGGCTTGGTTCTGTTTGCTAGTGTTTTATTTTGGATAAATAATTTGGACTGTCGTGTGTATGTATGCATGGGCGCATGCCATCTTTGGTCGTGTTTTGTTACCAAGATTTATTTGTTCCATAAGAATTAAGAAGTTTTCCTCTACTAAATTTTAGAACAATGTAATAGAGTGGTCGCTTCGGCAGCACATGTACTAGAACAATGTAATAATATTAGGATCATTTACTCTTTTACATATTTGGTAGAATTTGCCCATGACTGTTTGTGCCAGGTGTTTTGGAGGTAGCTCTTTGACACTTTCTTTTTTCTTATGAAAATTAGTCTGTTTAGATTTTATCATTCTTCTGATTTCCTCTCTTACTGTAAAAACCATAGGCAAATAGTGTGCTTAAAGGTTACATCTGGTTTTGAGTATAAGTTTTAGTTAATAATGACCCTCAGAAACTCCTGGAAGCATCTGAGGTGCAGCGGGGTGAGACAAGGAAAGGTCCTTAGACCCTGAGGTCTCTGAGGTCTCCGGTAGTGTTGGCCTTGACAGATTTGTTGTGACATAGGACCGTGCTGACCTGTGCTTCAAGGTCCCAAGCAAGTCCTACAAACTGTAGACAAAGTGTTTTACGCTCTGCTTTAGGGCAGTTTTGTGAACCCTGCTACCAGGCAGGTCTCTGGGTTCTTTCGTGGACAGCTGTCCCCCTCCCCCTTTGCCTTCACCCTCAGCCCACTGCTTGGCTTTCTGTGGACCACACCGAGAAGGTCCCTTAGATCATGGAGTGGGCAGAGTGAGGTCTCTGTTATTCCACTTGGTAATGACCACTTTGCTTTACTCAGCAGGAGGGAGAGGACACAAGTGCCCAGAGGTGCAGGCCAGTGGCCCTGCGGAGTGGCAGGGGCCCTGGAAGGGAGGAGACGAGGAAAGGCTGCTGGTGAGGGAGTGGACAGGGAGCAGGGGCACAAAGCTGGGCCTTTGCCCAGTCATTTCCTTGGCCTGCAAGACCTGCAGAAAGTAGGGTGCAGTTCCACAGGGGAGCCACCAGGTGGCCCGGGCCTGCCCAGCAGTTTGTCCAGGACGAGGAAAGCTAGAGCAGAGCCCAGGAACCCTGGAAGCTGGGTGGGGTGGGTCCCCAGGGCTTTAACTGCTGGTATTCTGTCATCACAATCCACGAGTGGACATTATGGAGGAGGTTCTTTACATTTGTGTCCATTCGAAGCTGGAAGTGCTGTTCGAGTAGTCCTCCAAGGACTTAACGGCTTGCTCTTCTCTTGCTGAACCTCTTTCTGGATATTGTGGTCTGTGCATCTCTTGTCAGGTCCGGTGTCCCATGAGCAGAAGCTGTCACAAAGCTTGGAAGTTGCCTTGACGTCGACCCTTGGCTCCATGCCCTCCTTCACGGCTCGGCTGGCCAGGGGGCAGCTCCAGCAGCTGGGCGCGAGAGAAAGCAGCACCTCCTGGAGGCCAGGCGCCGGCTCGGGTAACCAGGGCCCCATCTGTCTCCTGGGAGCCCTGGAGCAGGAGGCTGGGCTTCGCCTCCGGGGCTCTGCCGACCGCCATGCCCGGCTTCCTCAGCCCTGGTGCTCGGGCCTCGGGGAGACCCCGGTCTCTTTCCTTTTCCGGGGGGGAGTTGAGGGGCTGCTGTGAAGTGTAACTCTTCACAAGAAAGGCTTTCTTTAGTTAAGTCTTAGTAATTCTGTGGACCTAGGACTTGGCAGCTTTGTGGTGTTTCGGGTAAGATCTAATATTAATTGTTCTGTCCTAAGGACTTTTGTTTGTTTCTCCTTCTTTGTTTAGTTTTCATATCTAATCTGTCTCCCATCCGACCTGTGTGTGGTTTATTTTATGTAACTGTGGAGGGAGTCTGGCGTTGTCCTCTTCATCCCTTCCTGTCAACATTGTCCCTGGTGTTGTTTCAGCAAAGAACTAGGGCAGCTTACTGAGCCAGTTTTTGCCTACCCTGAATCTGGGACCACATTAGATGATTGAATCAACTAGGCTACAAAGTGAGAGAACCTGCTGGAATGCTGGGACAGTTTTTACAAGATGAAGCCTGAAGGAGCTCATGATAAGGCAGACACTCGATTCCTGTTGCCCATCCAGAGCTGGGCTGAGCTCTTGTCTGGATCCCAGGCCATCTTACCCCTTCCGCTTCTCATACCCACCCCCTGTCTCTCTGATCATGTTTCCACCCTGGCCGGCCCCCAGAACCTTCTTGTCCAGGTGACCGGTGGTTTCCGTGGACTCCAAACCCAGTGGTCACTCACCCTCTCAGCAGTGTCTGATGCGGCTTCTCAGAAACACCTTCTCTCTTGCTTGGCCTTCTGGATGGCACACTCTTTCTCCCTGTTTTCACCGTCCCTTTGCAGTTTCCACTGCTGACTCTTCTGTCTCTTCCAGACTCTGGTGCTGGACTCTCTTCTCCGTCCTCCCAGCAAGAGTCCCCCGGCCGGTGACTACCCGTGCTCACCTGTAGCTCGTTCCTCTCCTTGGGGCTCAGACCCCAGCCTCCCTGACAGCTGCCCGGCACCTCCACACGGCAAACTCATGGATCTTTCTTGAGTGAAATTCTAACTCAGAACTGCAAACACCCTCTGGAGGTTCCCCCCACCTCCCATAACCCCATTGCTGATAAGCAGCAGCATCTTCTACCCTTTGGTCAGGCCTATAACGTGGACATCACCCTTGGTTTCCTTCGACATTCCTGATACCCATTTATCCCCAGGTCCTGTCGGTACTCCTCAATACCTGTCGGGACTCATGCCTCAGAGCCCCGTCCTCTGCTGCCCCCCGGCCCCAGCTCCTGTGCCGTGGCCCCCGAATCCTTCAGCAGCCCTGCGGCTCCCCGGCAGCCACCCTTGCCCGTCGCTCACAGGGGCCAGAGGGGTCTTCTTATGCTCTCAACCAGCTCGTGGCTCTGCACTTCTTAGACGCCTCTCAGCGCATCCGGTTGAGCTTGGAATAACATCTAAACTCCTGCTGCCTGTGAAGTCCTGCGTGCCCCAGCCCGCCCCCCCCCCTCCTTTGCAGGCTCACCCGAAGCCAGTCTCATACGTCACACCTCTGGGTCCTGTCTTTAATGGACCAGCCATTCTCTTGGTTTGGTTTGGTTTGGTTCTAGACCAGCCATTCTTTGTACTTGCTGTCCCTTTCTTTCTGCATGGCTGGTCCCTTTTCTTCCCCTAAGAGGCCACCCTGACCCTCTCCGGAGGGGTGTGGACTGGGGAAGAAAGAGCAGCCTCCCGAGGCCAGGGCCACAAGAAAAGGAAGCACAGCGGGTGCAGCTTGGGGAGGGGGTGGCAGGACTCGGCCTCTGTGGCCCTCATTCAGGGAGGCCCTGCAGGAAGCAGGGAAAGAGAGAACCTGCAGCACGGGAAGGGGATTGGCAGGTCAGGAGGGGGGCTGCTGGGCTGAAGAAAAGCAGGTGCCAGGCTCAGCAGGCAGGTCTCCTGCAGACAGACCTCAGCCTGCCCCTCGGTGCCCTCCTTCCTCCGCTGACCTGCCCAGCCCCTGCTGCACCTGACCCCTCTCTGCTTTTTCCTTGTCTTGTGGCATCTCGCCTTGTAGTTTTGTTGTCAGGATGCGCTTGTGCCCCATTCTGACCTTGGCAGCCTGTCCCAGTGGAAAGTAAGTCCTGCTCGGAGACCAGGAGGGAGGGCTCGGTGTGGCCTGCCTGCCCTCAGAAGCCAGCTTTTTTTGAGCACTCATTGGAGCACCAAGATTTAATCATTGAGGGGAGGCCTCCCAGGTTCCCAGGTTCCCCAACACCCTGTCCTCCCGGATCAGCCCGAAGTGGCCTCGGGAGGGATACAGCCACGCTGCCGCAGGGGTGGAGGGTGGGGAAGCTTCTTGTCCCGCTCCAGGCATCTGCCCGGCCATCGGGACGGAGCCTGAGCCAGGGGGCCGCTTTCCCTAACCTTGGCTTATTTTCCTCCCTAATTTACCAGAGCAGCCTGGGAGCGTCCTGGGCCCCGAGTGCGCCTCCTGCAAAAGAGTGTTTTCTCCCTACTTCAAAAAGGAGCCGGCGTACCAGCTTCCCTGCGGCCACCTCCTGTGCCGGCCGTGCCTGGGCGAGAAGCAGCGCTCCCTGCCCGTGGCGTGCGCCGCCTGCCGGCGGCCGTTTGCCAGCCAGGACGTGCTGCGGGTCCACTTCTGAGGGAGCAGCCTCGGCCCGAGAAGACCCGTCGAGGGGAGTTGCTGAGAGAGTGGGGGTCAGGATCCCCTGAGGTCTGGCCAGGGTCCCAAGCACACAGGGGCCCTTTCTTCCCCAGGGGCTTTCCCCTTTGTCTCCTTCCACAGTGTAGCACACGGGCCAGAGTACGGGGTGGGAGGGGGCACCCCACTCCTGCTCAAGTGGCAATAGGATAACAAAGCCATAGTTTGGGCTGGGAGGGATGGGGAATATCCCTGCCCTCCTGTGCCTCCCTGCCACCCCACCCCCTCCCCCGCCAGAGCCCAGGGCCTGTGAGAGCCGGCCCCACCCTGCTGGGGGGCCCCCCACGTGGTCCGTGCACACATCCCGGCCCGCAGGGTAGATGTGAGTGCAGCACAACAGACTGTGGCTCGGGATCTCGAAGACAGCCTCCGCCTTCGGTGTCACCTGGGAGCCGGGAGTGCTCCGTGGCGGGGGTCTGGAGTGAATGACTCAGCCCCCAACTGGCAGACCACTCCGAGCCTTAATAAAGCGATGGTTGACGTCTGTCCGCTGTGGGCTTCCTCCTGACACAGTGCCTGTCTGTCGTCATACGTCTGTCCCCCACCGGCACCCACACCAAGTGGGGCTGTCACAGGGCAGCCTCGAGCTGGCACGGCAACCCCGTCAGGCTGCAATTCAGGTCAGTGGCTTGGCAGATGAGAAGTCACATTTCGGGATGCATCTGACACGTGAGGGTTTGCACATGGGTGCGGGCGCCAGTGGGGAGGCCCGGCACCCACCAAGCTGCTGGCCGCACTGCCCTCCGAGGCCCACCGAGCCTTCCTGCATGGGGCCCCTGGCAGGAGAAGTACTTAAAACAACTCGGCTGCATTCTTTTCACTCAAAATTTAGTTTTGTGGAGTCCCAGGGGAAACTCTGTACTCCTACAACTGTTTACTGCATGGAAGATTCTAGTCGCTGGAAGAATGTCCGTGAGAAAGTGCGCCGGACTCTTCCCTGCTCCCCGTGAGTCCCTGTGAGTCCGAGGGAAGGAGGGCCTGGCGGTGCTGCACCAGTTCGTCGTGAGGTTTCAGGCAGGCACCTGTGGGCCCCGAAATCCCAGCCACCTGCTCTCCTCCCCTCCCACAGGCCCGCTGCCTCCCCTGCCCCCGGGGGCTGGGGGGGGGGGGCAAGGAATGAGGCGCTGGCAGGGAGGAGCGGAACTTACTACAAAAGCTTATTAAAAGCTCTGATTCTTGGACTCTAGTCCAGACCCAGGAATTTAGAGATCTGGGGTGGGGCTGGAGATTCCTAGGGGATTTGTGTGTCCCCAAAGGAAATTCCTTCCCCTGCCGCAGGCGGCAGCCTCACCTGAGACTTCAGGGTCTGCACTGGTGGGCTTTCCTCTTAGCCAGTGAGGCTCCTGGGTGCTCTTCGGCTTTAAAGGTCTGGGCCTTTCCAGATTCTTGCCTTACCCTCCTTGCCTCAATGTATTGTAAGAAAAGCCCCACATTTGTGGCAGAAGCAGCGCTGGGGGTGGGGGGGATTCCATTCCTCAGCCTGTGGTGGCCTCAGGGTAGCAGCCCACTCAGCCCTCCTGGGTAGGTTCACTACTTAGGAGCCCTGCTGTCTGGGGGCGCCCTGCCGTCTGGGGGCACCCTGCCATCTGGCGGCGCCCTGTCCGCCCCACCCCAGGGAGCCAGAGGCAGTGCTTCCAGCGTGGGGTCTGCATGAGGCACCCCCAGATAAGGGCAGAGGTGCCTCCCCGCCTGTGGAGAGGCCTCATGATCTGCATTTCAAACCGGCTCCTGCTCCCGGATTGGCCGGATTGGCCGTGGTGGGAAACCAGGCTTGGGAGCCCCTGGGGAGGACAGTTCCTGTCCAGTACCCAGGTGGAGCCACACCCACGTCCTTGGACATGCATCCGTTTTGATCTTACTCTTTTTTTTTTTTAAGCTCTATACCCAACATGGGGCTTGAACTCAGAACCCCAAGATCAAGAGTCACATGCTGTACCTACTGAGCCAGCCAGGCGCCCCTTTACCTTATTCTAAAGAGTCCCGCGAAAGGATGTGGTCTTTCACCACCCTTGCCAGAACGCTAAGCATGGCCGGGCTGATTCTCTCCCATAGAAAATGGGAATAACCGTTCTCTTGCCACCAATGAGGCTCAGAGGGCAGTTTACTTCTCAGCAGCATCCCCAGGCCAGGCGCAGAGCAGCTGACCAGTGAGCACGGAGCTGGGCCCCACTGACTCTGAGAAGACTCAGGAGCGCAAAGCCTCGATGTGGCCCTCTGCCCCCTCGCCCGGCCACAGGTCCCGTGGGGGCACACGTCTTCCCCTTTCCTGTCCTGTACTCGAGACACCAAGCCCGTGTGGGGCGCGCAGCCCTGGGCCCTCCGAGAGCGGGGGCCTGGGCCCCAAATCTCCATCCCCGTGGAGCAGGGCGACCTGGCGTCCTGGCCATCCTCCCTGCGGGGCTAAGGAAGGCTTCAGTCCTTGGCCGCTCTGTGGCCCGGTTCAGGTCGCTCGCTCCCGGCTGGGGCCCGCCGGCCCCGGGGACAGCGGGAGGGAGGGCCGCTCAGAAGTCCTGAAGGTAGAAGAAGTAGAAGAACCAGACGGCTAGGAAGAAGATGAGCATCTGCTCGGTGCTCACAGAGTAGTACTCCATGTCCTGGCAGCCCAGCCGCAGCGCCCCGCAGCACCTGGGGCCCCGAGCCCTGGGCCGCACGGCCGCCTCCCGTGGGTCTCCAGCCCGAGGCCGCTCCGCCGCCAGGAGCTTTTCCATCCCCCAGGACACCAGCTCTCTGCCTCGGGGGTTGCTGTAAGTAGGTCTGCAGACAAAACGACCTGCCCCTGGAGGAAGCTGCGGCCCCGCCGGGCTTCCAGGCCGCTGTTTGGTTGCTTGCCTCCCGCCCGTGGGGTTGTGGTACTGGGCCGGCTGCCATTGTGAGGGCTGTGGGTGGGGCGGGGCGGGGCGCCTCAGGGCTGTCCCCCCCACCCTCGCAGGGGCCCCCCTCCGCAGCCTGCACTGGCCCACCCAGTCTCCGCCCACTGGCTCCCGCAGATCTTTCCTTCCAGTTCTAGGCGGAAAGGGTCTGGCTGGGCTGGGAATCAGCCAAAGATGCTCTGTCCACCTACCTGTGGTGGAGGCCATAGCCCAGGCTCCACCCCGCGGTAACGCACTCCCTCTCTTACAAAGAAGTGCCATGGTCCAGAGGGGTGACGAGATCTCCAGAGTGGCTCGGGGATGAAGGGAGGATGAAGGAAGAAGAGGCAGCCTGGTGGCCTTTGGCACGTTTTCTCCACCAAGGTTTGTGCCAATAGCAAGATGATGCCACCCGCAACCACATTATCCAGATGCGACCACACAAACATTGCGGGTTGGGTTTCTTCCCCCTTACAATATCTTTCTATAAGGGGAAAAAAAAAAAACCTATATATGCTGTGTGGTTCTGTTGACTGCTCTTTCCCTTACCATTTTTTTCATGGACATTTGCCCTTGTCTTAGACACTATTGTTATTATCAAATCATTTGGAAAAACAAGCCAGAATAACCAGGAAAACCCTGGAAATGAAGAACAGTTTGGGTTGGGTGGGGAGAACTAACCCTTGAATACACAGACCAATGAAAGTTAAAAATCCAGCCGACCAACAGGGAAAGAAGGACCTTTCACAAAGTGGTGCTGGGGCTGCTGGAATAAGGAAACCATCCAAGAACTAGAAGAAAGTGGAAAATGAGGGGATGACTGAGAACCTGGGAGTGAGGAAAATGCTCCTCATTCAAAATCCAGATACAGTGAGGGAGAAGATTGACAAGTCTGACTACATTGAAATTAAAAACAAAAAACCTTGTACATAGAAAGGCAAGCTACCATTAGCAAGGTAAAAAGTAAATTACAACCTGGAAAAAGTATATTTGTAACTTGTATTACAATGGTTCGTATAGCTTCTAAAAATAAAGATTCATAAAGAAATGCACACGGCCTCTTAAACCTGTCAGAAGATGCTCAACCTTGCTCACAATATGATAAAATAAAAGCAACCCTGAAACACCATCTCTTGTTTAGCAGATGGGCACGCATCTCAAAGTGGGGCCGCACTCCACTGGGGGGGCTGTGGGCTAACAGGTGCTGCCATGCACCGCGGGTGGCAAGGCAAGGGGTCCAAGCTCTGCGGAGGGCGACGAGACAGTTTCTGGCAAAGTCACATGTATGTGGACCCCCTGGCTCGAACCCAGCCATCCCGCTCCTAGGATTCTAGCCCAAAGATTCTCTGGCGAAACTCGGAGAAGAACTCTGGCCACCGGAAGCGGCAAGCAACCTGAGCCGAGGGCCCAGGTCCCCCACGGGGCCTGAGAAGCCGTGTCGCCCCCTTGCGGAGGGCCCAGGAACAAGTGGTTTACACGCACGTGTGATCGGGCATATATTATCATCAAGGAGGTTATGGAGAAGGCCACCCATGTGTGTTTAAGAAAAAAACACAAACTTTGCATTCACAAGTTTTTTTATAAAGTTTCTACGTATTGAGTACACTCTTGGGGGGGGCATCCTGCTGAGTGCTTTATTTGTATGACCTCATTTAGTCCTTGCAGCTTTTTTTTTTTTTTTTTTTTAAGTTAGCTCTCCAGACAACGTGGGGCTTGAACTCACGACCCCAAGAACTAGGGTCGCATGCTCTACAGACTGAGCCAGCCAGCCCTGCCCCATCAATCCTTAACTCCTAAAGGAGGAAACTGAGGCTCAGGTCCATGAAGAGCTCAGCTGACTGACTCCAAGCCCACTCTTAATCCCTGGGATGCTTTACTGGTGGCAGAGGCTGCCAAAGAGCAGACTCAATGGGGCGCCTGGGTGGCTCAGTCATTAAGCGTCTGCCTTCGGCTCAGGTCATGATCCCAGGGTCCTGGGATCGAGCCCCGCATCGGGCTCCCTGCTCGGCGGGAAGCCTGCTTCTCCCTCTCCCACTCCCCCTGCTTGTGTTCCCTCTCTCGCTGTGTCTCTCTCTGTCAAATAAATAAGTAAAATCTTAAAAACAAAAAACAAAGAGCAGACTCAAGTCCCCTCTATGGGTGTGGCCTGGATGTTGTCACTACACGGGTGTCTAAGGATGCCTCCATTGAACTGGGACCCCAGGCAGGGCTCAGAAGCACCACTAGCACTGGTCTGGTGGGAGGCCATGCAACTGCTTGACCTACAGCAGCCTTTCTGCTCGGGCCCAAGTCTACCATGCACCTAGAACCAGAGGCGCCCCAAAAAGTCTAATTATTGAATAACAACTCATGACCAAGCTACAGCACAGCTTTCGAACGTTAAAAAATATTGCACCTCTAGGCACAAAAATAAAAGCTGTTCTGCCCAACAAAGACTCAGCACAGTTCACTTCATGTAAGTGGGGAAATCTGCTTGAGATGTGAATGGAAAAGTACCCGTCCTGTGCGGCTGCCGAAGGAGGAGGACGTGGGAAGGAGCAAGGAGCCAGACAGGGAAGGAGCAGGTGCAGAGTGGCCCTGGAATGGTCTGTGGCAGGCTGCAGTGGGGACTGGCCTGCACCCCACCCCCACCCCCCGCTGCGCTGGGCTTGCCACCTTGCAGACCGCACCCCCAGATGTGTGATGTGTGTGGCTGAGGGAGACACTGTTTGAAAGAGAAACTGGATGAGTGGGAAACAGAACCCAATGAGCCCTGTGTGGGCCTGGTGGGGCGGGAAGGCATGAAGCATGGACAGACTGGGGGCGCCTGGGTGGCTCAGTCATTAAGCATCTGCCTTCGGCTCAGGTCATGGTCCCAGGGTCCTGGGATCGAGCCCCACATCAGGCTCCCTGCTCCGCAGGAAGCCTGCTTCTTCCTCTCCCACTCCCCCTGCTTGTGTTCCCTCTCTCGCTGTCTCTTTCTGTCAAATAAATAAATAAACTCTTAAAAAACAAAAAGAAAGGATGGACAGACTGGGGTCCGTCCCAGGAAGGTGTTGGGAAGCAGAGGCAGGAGTAGGGAGGAAGGCGGGCAGTCTGATAGCCTCTAAACCAGTGGAGAGAACTGGGTTTGAAAAGAGAGTGGGTAGGGGCACTTGGGTGGCTGAGTCAGGGGAGCATCCGACTCTTGATCTTGGGGTTGTGGGTTCAAGCCCCATGTTGGGTGTAGAGATTTCTTAAAATCTTAAAAAAAAAAAAAAAAGAAAAGAGAGGTGGGTAGAGAATTACGGCTGGGGGAGGCAGAGGCAGGCTGGCCTCCCCTCCCATGGTTCCCAATACCCTCCCCTTGGGTCCAGGGCCCAGACATTAATCGTGACTCAGCTGATGAAATGCAACCCCATGGCTCATTAATGAGGAAGCCTGTAATTAGCCTGTCTCAGGAACCAGGATCCTCTAGAGAGAACCCCTCTCTCCTGCCTTCCTCCCCCTCCCACCAGAAGGATGAGATCAGGCTTGGTGGGATCTGGCCCCTGGGAACGAGGAGGGGCAGGGGAGCATGAACACCAGGGGAAATGAGATGCTGGGGCACGCGTTTATGCATGAGATGGCCTTGCCCATTGACCCTAGGTAATGAGGCGACGGAAATGCCAGTAGGTGCCTCCACCCTGAAAGTTTCTGGGGGCAAGCTGGGTGAGGCTGGCTAGATCTGGCCCAGCTTGGTCTGCAAAGCCATGATCACTGCAGTTCAGTCTCAGAGCCAGCCAGTCCGGGGCAAAAGAAACAGATTCAGCAACCCAAATGCCATTTCACACGGGGCTGTTACTCAACAACACCTCCTAAAACCCCTCTTCCTCCGTCAACCTCCCGTTCACCTCCCTCCCACGCCCCTTCTCTGCAGCTGATCCGTCACCTCCCTTTCCCAGACTCCTTGGAAAAATCGATCTCAAACCTTAGTCTTCGTCCTTTCCTCCTGACTTCATGCCACTGTGACTATTTTATTTTTATTTATTTTTTTAAAGTTTATTTATGTTTAAGTGATCTCTACCCCCAGCGTGGGGCTCGAACTCACAACTCCAAGATCAAGAGTCGCATGCTTTTCCGAACGAGCCAGCCAGGGGCCCCCACTGTGACTCTTTTAAATAACCAGTTGCTGGGGCGCCTGGGTGGCTCAGATGGTTAAGCATCTGCCTTCTCTTAACTCTGGATGGGCTTGCGGCTGCTCTGACCAATGGAGTATAGCAGCAGTGACCCTACGTGATTTCTGAGGCTGTCATAAAATGCCACATCACTTCTGCCTCATTTGCTGGGACACTCTTAAAGCCCTTGTTTGCTAGAACACTCCTCAAGCACTCTGGAAGCTGGAACATTCAAGAAGTCCAACTATCCTGAGGCCACCAAGCTGTGAAAAGCCACACAGAGAGCCCAGCCTGTGGATCATCCCCGTCCAGGTGCCGAGGCATGTGAGTGGAGAAGTCTCCAGATGATTCCAGCCCCTAGCCGTTCACACTTTCCAGCAGAGGCCCTGGTCACTGTGGAGCAGAGAAGAGCTGTCCTTGCTGTGCCCTGTTTGGACTCCTGACCTTCGGAACCTAGGATCATAAGATGGTGGGGGTTCTGTGTTGCTGCCTTTTGGAGAGGTTTGGTACACAGTGTAGTAACTGGAACAATGACAAGATCCTAGACAGCTGCTTCGGGGAGAGCTGGGGTGGGGGTATGTTGGGGGGAAACCAGGAAGGCAAAGCCAGAGTCGTCCTCAGCACAGAGTGGGAGGAGAAGGCCTAAAGATGTCCCTCTCCTAACACCTCACGTTCTGACCCGTGTCTGTGGGCAGGTGGCGCAGAGAGAGGAACGTGACACTCCCTGGGCTGACCACTAACTCCGGCATTTACTCGAGACCCACCGCAGTGTCCGGGGCCCCCCTGAAGAGAAGGACACTGTCTAGAGGGGCGGAGAGCCAGGGAAACACGTGAATCAAGCATTCTTGGGGTACACGTCCACCTGGAGGAGGAGGAGGTCAGTTGCGCTGAGGGTAGTGGTGGGGGCAGAAAAGATGGGACTCCGGTTCTGATTTCAGAAAAATATCTCAGTGGATTTTTGGTGGTGGATTTGCTCTACAGCAAATTGGCCCTTCACCCTGGTCTTCTTTCAAGCTTCGGTTTCTTTCTCCATCGGATACAGGCCGAGGGAGCTTTATTCAGACGCCTAAGGGATGGGCATATGAGGTGAACTATGCCAAATAGACACCCCTCCCTGGAATGTGAACCCAAGCACAGGGACAAAGCTGAAGGCGATCATCCTACAGTGGGTGCTGCTGATGCCGGGCCCATTCGGCCCCCAGATGCTGTGAATATGGCCTGCAGCTGACCTGTCTCTGAAGACTTGGCCTCAGCCAATGGGAGCCACCGCACCAAGAAAATGCCTGGGAGATCCCCTCCCCGCCAACCTCCTTGACAAACACCTAATACCCAGATATATAACAAAAATCAACCCCTTTGCCTCAAGGTAGGACAACTCTGGTGTCACACTCAGAGCTCGGGGTGGGATCAGGTTGAGCCTAGATCCAGCTGACACCGCATCTTTGCCTGGCTTCTTCCCCTGCCCCGTCCAGCTTCACTCACCCCCGAGGGCCCTCCCTGCCTCATAAATCATGTGTATAAGAATCCCCATCGCAGGGGCTGCCGCTGGGGGATCCGACACATCCATTTCAGGAAACATGGTCCTCCAGGACCACTCAGTTTCTGAGCCTGGGTCTCTAGCTTTCCCCTAAATTATGAGCTCTTTATTGTTTTGTTTTGTTTTTTTAAGATTTTATTTATTTATTTGAGAGAGACAGAGATAGCGACAGAGCATGAGCGAGGAGGAGAGGGAGAAGCAGGCTCCCTGCTCAGCAGGGAGCCCGACATGTGGCTTGATCCCAGGACCCTGGGATCATGACCTGAGCCGAAGGCAGATGCTTAACTGACTGAGCCACCCAGGTGCCCCTAAATTATGAGCTCTTAATAGCCTTCCAGTAAATTCCTTTTGCTCAAATTTTCCAAAGCTTGTTACAGAACACAGAACCAGGAGTGGAGGGCTGGCAACAGACTCTCAAGAACATGAGGGGCATGTAGGATTGTCCAGAAAGGGCCAGAAGATAGTGAAACTGACATTCATATTCTGGTTTGGACCCCCGTGTCCTATGGCAGGTGGGGATGAAGTAGCTGAGTCCTTGGAGTCCTGTGACTCCTGAGAGTGGGGTTCTGGAAGATTCTGGTCTGCTGACACAGGATTTCAGGCTTTGAGGGCTTCAAGGACCAGTAATGCCTAAGGGGCCCTGGCCTCATGCCTTAGGGGCCCAACTCTGACCCTCTTCCAGATGAGACCAGGGGCTGTGCCCTCCTCAAATGTGGACCCTGCAGCCTGTGGCTTAGAACACTCTACCTAATGTTCCCATGACCTTTTCTAGGGCAGGAGGGGTCCTCTTGTCTGGGTCTGTGACCAGGTGGGCCCCCCTGAAGTGTGCACACTTGCCTGCATGGTGGAAGGAGGAGACCGAGGGTGAGGCGCACAGACAGAGCCCAAGTCTGCAGCCTGGAGCACCCACTTGTGTGCGTGTCCCTTGGGATGTGGGACAGAACAAGGCTGAGGGAGAGGCCAGCTCCCCCCAGCTGCCCTGGCTGCCAAGCTCCGCTGCAGATCAGAAGCTGGGCGAACCCATTAAAGCCTCGAAATCCGGGGGGTGGTGAGCCCTCTTGGGGCCGCTCTGGAAGCTCGGTGCTGGTTGGGATCCTGCTCCTACTCCTTGCCTGCTGTGGCATTTCAGGACAATTGCTTAACCCTTGGGTGCCTCAGTTTCCACACCAACAAAATGGGGACAGTTGTCATGTCATATCTCATGACATATGGCTCATAGCGTCTGAGCCGAGAACACATTGTCAGCATGCAGTAAATGTTAGCTAGTTCTACATTACTCCGTGTGCCCTGTTTGGTGCAGAAAATGGATAGGTCTCAGAAAATGAGGGGATCTTTCTGAATTTAATCCGGACACATCTCCAGGAGACCAGCTCCAAATACAGTCTTCCCAGGGGAGTAAATCAGCACAGACCCCCAGCTGCCTACGGCAGCTCTCCATCTGGGAAACAGATTTTTGCTTCTCTCCACTGCGGGGTGGGGGGGTACAGAATCTTTAGTTGTCAGAGGAATGGTGAGTGGAGTTTCCATCAATATCATTTTTAATAATAATGAGTAATGAGGAGTCTTAAAATCAAGGTGACACTAAAATATTGGCAACAATATAACGGATGATGAGAGTGAAGGAATTCCTGGTTAAACATTCTAGGGAATTCATCTTGCTCTGGAGGAGGAGAGGGAGATGCACAGCCTCAGACATTGTTTAGGTAAGCTACTAAAAGAATAGAAAGAAAATTTAAAGATAACCGATCTGGGGCACCTGGGTGGCTCAGTCAGTTAAGCATCCAACTCTTGATCTCAGCTCGGGTCTTGATCTTGGGGTTGTGAGTTCAAGCCCCACCCATGTTGGACATAGAGATTTTTTTTTTTTAAGATTTATTTATTTATTTGAGACAGGGAGAGCACAAGCAGGGCGAGGGGCAGAGGGAGAGGGGGAGAAGCAAATTCCATGCTGAACGGGAGCCTTATGTAGGGCTCAATCCCACACCCTGAGATCACAACCTGAGCTGAAACCAAGAGTCAGACGCCCAAACAACTGAGCCACCCAGGGTATAGAGATTGCTTAACATAAGATCTTAAAAAGAAAAAAAAAAAAAGATAGCCAATCTATTAGAAGACAAGAAAGAAGGGAAAAGAAGTGAGCGGTTGTCATAATAAATAGAAAACAGAAGCTAAATGTGCACAGATGAGCCCAAGCGATCACCACAAATGTCAACAGATTAAGCCCGCCTTGTGAAAAAAACAGGAACACTCAGTAAAAAATCAAATCCTGCCATGTACTGTTTCAACAGACATTCCTAAAGCACGGAGGTGGGACATGAAAGGATGAGGGAAAAGAAGGAGAACGTAGCAACAGTAATATCAGGCAAATAGAATTTAAAGCAAAAATACTAATAAGGATAAAGAGATTTTATTTAATGATAACAGAAATAATCCATCAAGAGCACACAGCAGTCAGAAACTTGTATGCGCCTAACAGCATATCCTCAAAGCAGGAGAGACGGACAACCCAGGACTGCAGTGAGAGGTGTCAGCAGACCTGTCCTGGGGAGGATAGCTAAGCACACACACGTGTGGGAAGGCAGAGAAGGTACGAACCACTGGAATCACGATCTTGACCACCTGATTCTTGCATAATACAATTACTTTTCAAGGATTCGTGTAACATTACCAGACGCTTAAGATCGACAAACAGGGGGGCGCCTGGGTGGCGCAGTCGTTAAGTGTCTGCCTTTGGCTCAGGTCATGATCCCAGGGTCCTGGGATTGAGCCCCGCGCTGGGCTTCCTGCTCAGCGGGAAGCCTGCTTCTCCCTCTCTCCCTGCTTGTGTTATTATTTGACAGAGAGAGACACAGCCAGAGAGGGAACGCAAGCAGGCAGCCGCTTAACGACTGAGTCACCCAGGTGCCCCCCCAAAATAAAAAAATCTTAAAAAAAAAAAAGATTGGCAAACAGGACCACCCACTTTGCCACAACACGGAGTCTCAACATATTCCAGAGAATCAACAGAACACAGGCTACATTATCTGGCTAGAAAAACAATAAAAATCCATGAGAATGAAAATGAGCAAAAACCAAAACAAAAACTTGGCACTCTTGTAAATAACCAGAAAGGAAAAGAATAAATCAGCGTGGACATTTACGAAATGTTTAGAACCCAATGACAATAAGGGAGCTACAAATCAAAATTCATGGGACAAAGAAAGTTTTATAGCCTTAAAACATATTATTTAAAAAGAAGGGGGGGGCCTGGGTGGCTCAGTCGTTAAGCGTCTGCCTTCAGCTCAGGTCATGATCCCAGGGTCCTGGGATCGAGCCCCACATCGGCTCCTGGCTCAGCGAGGAGTCTGCTTCTCCCTCTCCCTCTGCCTCTCCCCCTGCTCATGCTCTCTCTCTCTGTATCTGTGTGTCTCAAATGAAATAAAATAAAATAAAATCTTTAAAATAAATAAATAAATAAAAAGAAGAAGGGTGCCTGGCTGGCTCGGTTGGTGAAGCATGTGACCCTTGATCTCAGGATTGTGAGTTTGAGCCCCACACTGGGTGTAGAGATTACTTGAATAAATAAAATCTCTTTTAAAAAATTAAAAAAAAAAAGATTGAAAATGTATGAGCCAAGCACTAAACTCAGTCAGAAAAGAAGTACAGAATTAACTCAAAGACAGAAGATAAAATGAAATTAATGAAGATAATAGCATAAATTAATGAAACAAATTGGAGATTCGATAAGAGCAGAGGTTGATTCTTTGAAAAATTGAATAAAAGGCACCAAGAGAGGGGGCCCTGCAGTCCTGGCTGGGAGAAGCATAACCTTGGGGGTTGAGGGCACGGCGGACAAAGGTGATGCTAAAGTGCTTGCGCATCATCCTGTGGGCAGTGGGGAGCCATGGAGGGTCCCGAAGTTAAGCACAAAGGGAAGTGGTGTGGTCGGTCTGGCAGCTGACGATGGGAGCCTGGGCTCTGCAGGCGATCCAGCCAGAGCTGAGATCAGGTGCAGCCTGGGGAGGCGCAGGAATTGGGCGCTGAGGGTTCCTCCCCCAGTAGCTCTATTACTGCCTCGCTGTGTGAACCCGGACAAGAAGACACTGAGCTTCTCTGTGCCACAGGGTCCTCCACTTGAAGTGATGGAGAGGATCCTACAAATCTTCCCAGCCTGGGCCAGCAGCCACTCCATCCCGGTCCTCACTAACAGAATCGCATTTCAGGAGGGGCCTGCGGATACACGCAGCCCTGGGGTGAACCTTGGCTAACCTAACACACAGCCAGGTGCTCGCCCAGCCTGGAGGGGCTTGGGAGTGGGCCCCTGGGCAAAGGTGAGGGTCCCCCAGAAGGGAGAGGCTCAGAGGAGGGAACCATTTTGTGGCTGCCCCCTTGCCATGAGGAGAGATACACAGACATGTGGAGGGTGCCAGAAGGGAGTAAGGAAACCCCGGGTGATACCCCTGAACCCTGAGCCAGCCACAAGACCACCAACCTCCAGCTCTGAATCCTAGTAAATATTAATATCCTGGGGGTTTAGTCCCCGTTGGTTATGAGGCAGTGAAGTGCTGAAGGACACAGACCCTGGGGCCCAGTTCTGCTGGTCTTTACCTGTGCTTCCTTGGGCAAGTGTCTCAACCTCTCTGTCCCTGTTTCCTGTCTGCAAATGTCAATAAAAAATACTTTCACCTGGGGCACCTGGGTGGCTCAGTCGGTTAACCGTCTGCCTTCGGCTCAGGTTGTGGTCTCAGGGTCCTGGGATCGAGCCCCACATCGGGCTCCCTGCTCAGTGGGGGGCCTGCTTCTCCCTCTGCCCCTCTGTCCCACCCCTCCCCCTGCTTGTGCGCGCTCTCTCTCTCTCTCAAATACATAAAATCTTTAAAAAAAGAACTTTCTCCTTCTTAGGGTTTTATGCAGATTCAAGAAGGAAATGCATGTGAAGTTTGGCCCAGACTACGGAAGTCTTTGCTGTCGTCTGTGGGTCATCAGGCTCTGGAGCCTGTGTGTCCTGTGCTGTGTCCTTACTGCTGCTCCCCTCCCCCACAGACACACACACACACACACACACACAGACACACAGACACACACACACACAGACACATGCATCCTGCTCCAGCCAGGTGTGCCCTCCCCGGCCTTCTTCCCGGAGCTCCCCATTTAACCTTCAGTCCCCAAACTACAGGCTCCAAAGGAATATTCGAGAAGGCTTCCCGGCGCCTTGGCCTCGGCTTCCCGCTCTCCCGCGGGGCCCCCGGCGCTGGGGTGCGCCTCTTTCCCGGGCGGGAGCGCGGGCCGGGCCCCCGGGGGCGGCGAGTGACGCGGGCGCTGCGCTCATGCGGCTCTCGGCAGTCAGGGCACGGCTCCCGCCGCCGCCGCCGGTCCCGGAGGCCCTCGCAGCTTCTTCCTGTCTTTCCTTCGCGCCTGGGCGCCCGCCCCCGCCGCCCCGGAGGCCTGGCCCTCCCCTGGACTGCACGGCGGGGGAGGGGGGTGCTTAGGGGGTCGCGGGGGAGGGGGCAGCCACTGGGCCCAGCCCAGCGGGGACACCAGGCCGGCCCCGGGGTCCCAGCCGGAGCTGGGAGTCCCCAGATGGGACTCCACCCATCCTGCCGCTTACAGGCGTTTAACACCGAAGAGAGTGTCAAAAATATGTGTCCCGGTTTATTTTGCTTTTTATTTAGGTTGTTTTTGCAAGTAAGACCTCTTATGAGGCCTTTTCATTTCTGATTCTTTGAAGCTTAATGTAAGCCCCTGTAGAGATCTGATGGATCTTCACCTTGAGCTCCCCCCATGAGAGGAGGAAGCCAAGGTTTGCCATTTCTCACTCCTGGTGTGGATCCATCTCAGCTCGGGGCCTGTCTGCCTAAAGCCCAGCATTTTCTCATCCTTGCTTTGTGGATCCTCTTTGATTCACTTCAGTGAGCAGTTTGGGGCTCCTACAACTTTGCTCCCTGCAGGTTCCCTCTTCACAGTAGACAGAGCATTTGCGTGTCTACACTGCCGAGGGTCCTCAAGTGTCACTGGTGGACCACAGGTGAGGAGAGTGAAAGGTGGACTTACGGTGGCCGCAGAGGCCCTTTGCAAGTGAGGTCAACCCCCTTCCGACAGGCTGTGTGCATGTCACGTGGTGCGGGCTCTGGGTTGATCCTGAGAAAAGGAGAATGAGAAACAGGAATGGATGGACCCTGGGGCAGTTAACTGTTACTTGCTCTCAGAAAAGATGGTCTAGGGTTGCCTGGGTGGCTCAGTCATTAAGCGTCTGCCTTTGGCTCAGATCATGGTCCCAGGGTCCTGGGATGGAGCCCCACATCGGGCCCCCAGCTCCGCGGGGAGCCTGCTTCTCCCTCTCCCACTCCCCTTGCTTGTGTTCCTTCTCTCGCTGTGTCTCTCTGTCAAATAAATAAAATCTTAAAAAAAAAAAGAAAAGAAAAGATGGTGTAACAGTCAGGAAATAAAGAGTATTCTGAGATTTGAGGCTTAATCTGGAGGCTTGCAACTCTTTGTTTTGTAAATATTTCAGAAACTCTTAACCTTTATAGCACCTTGGTCTGATTCCCTTAAATCCTCCTTGAGATAGGAAGTGAGGTTGTTAGCACATTAAGCGAGTAACTTTGGGAGCAGGTGTGGCTTCCCCAAGGTCACAGAGTAACTCCCGGGAAAGCTGAGGCTGGTACCCAGAGCTTCCCACCCTCCCTTCCTCCTTTCCATAATCTATTGAAAACCCACTGTGTGGCAAGCACCATACCAGACTATGGCGGTGAACAGAAAAATGAAGTCCCTTCTGCCCTGGGGGTCTCACTCTAGAGGGGCACAGCCATACACACGCACAAAAGATAAACAGACAAGGAAATGAGCTGCAGGTTGTAGTAAGTGCTTATTAACCCTTCAACGCTGACTCATGTTAGAAAGTAATCGAAGTGGGGCTGAGGGAGGGATGTGCCAGGTGGGCGGTCAGGGAGGTCTCCTCTTAGGAGAGGACACCGAAGCGGACACCGAAGCAGCCAGGTGAATCCTATGGAGGGGTGAGGGTAGGGGAGGCTTCTAGAACAAAGAAACAACACGTTCTGAGATTTCAAAGCAGGAGCGAAAGGAAGCGGATAGATTTGAGATGTATTTTCCAGGTAGGACTAATAAAGAGGGAAGTGTAGGAACGTGGGGTGTTCAAAAGGTCCATGTGACATGTGAGGTGATATATTTGACCTGACAGCGCAGTAACAAGACTTTTTCTAGCCCCTGCATGTTCCAAGAGGGTGGGTGTTAGGCCACGCAGCTGGCCTAAACTAGGCCTGTGGCCTCCACCACAACCAAGAATCACAAGGGAGCAACAGTTTGGACCCAGCTTCTCTCCAGGCCCCATGAGTGGAATGAGCATGTTCCCCCTGGGTTAACTCAGGATGCTATTCTCTCTGGAAGACTCTCTTCAGCTCTTAATAAGAATAATGGCATTAGGGCCCCTGGGTGGCTCAGTCGGTTAAGTGTCTGCCTTCGGCTCAGGTCATGATCCTGGAGTCCCTGGATGGAGCCCCACGTCGGGCTCCCTGCTCAGCGGGGCGTCTGCTTCTCCCTCTGCCCTTCACCCCCGTCTCATGCGCTCTCTCTCTCAAATCAATAAATAAAATCTTTAAAAAAACCAGAGTAATGGCATTAACAATACAATAGCGTTATTAATTAGCTTTACAATGGTGCAGGAACTTTTCTAAAGCTCTTATGTATTACATGATTTCAGCCCTCACAACCCCATGAGGCGGGTACTAGTTAGTATCTTCCCGACATTACGCTGGAAGAAAGTGAGGCACCGAGAGGTCAAGTAACCTGCCCGAGTCATGAAGTTTTGAGCAACAGAAGCCAGATTCTGACAGGCCACTGGGCTCCGGTGTCCTCACAGTCCATAAGGGGATGTTCCTGAAGAGCCTGCCGTCAGGTCCGCAGTGTGGGAGGTCTCTCCCTGGGACGCCAAACCCCTGAGAGCACTTGGTGGGGAGAAGGCAGCCCAGAACTTTCTTGGGCACCCTGGAGAGGAGGCGAAGAGCCTGGGGCTGGGAGAGCTGGGGGCTGAACAGATCCTGAGAGGAGCAGGGTGGCTGGCCTGGGTCCAAGGGCCAGAGGGGCGCTCCAGTGGCCCAGGAGAGGGAGGCTTTAGTCCCTTCATCCCACCAGCCTGGGGTCGTGAACCAAAGTCCGCTTTCTCAGGCTGGGCTCATTTGGCTGTGGCTCCTCCAGCCCCCCAACACCAAAGCTCCCTCGCCCCCACTTCCACCCGAGGCCCGAGATGGTTCCTGCCTCGGCACCCACAAACTAGGGTCCTTGTCGGGGTAGGAATTGGGGCAGGTGGCTTTCCCCCCACCTTTGAACCTTACTGGGTCTGAACCCTGCTCTGGGTGTGTGTGGGATGGGGGGTGGGAGTGTCCCCCCTGGGAGGCTAACCCTCCTGATGGGGTTCTGCACACCTGACGGTCCCCTGTCCCACTGATCCTGGGCCGGGGCGGACCCTGCTCCCTGCACACCAGCCCCTCGGGCCCCCCTCCCCACCTTCTCAGGGGGCTGTGCTTGGGGACCGGCCCGCTGCCCCCCAGCCTCCTCTGAGCAGCCAGAAAGATCGGGGACGGTCTCCGCGAGACTCCCCCGCCCCCATCCGTCCCTCTCCCCGGGTCCAGAGAGCCACAATCGCAGCAGCTCCTGTCACTCGACAGCCACGCGGCTGCCAGTGACAGCCCGCAGGCCGGCACCCCTCCTCCCCAGCCCCCCCCCAGACAGGTCCACGTGCATCCCCAGATGCCTGAATCACTGCCTGGCGGTCGTGGGCTCCTGGGGAGTCACTGGGGAGGGGGGGTGGCGGCCACGTCGTCTCCCGGGGGAGCACCTGCAGACATAAAAAGGCAGCCCGCGAAGGCAGCCCAGCACACTCCGCACACTGTGCCCTCCTGCGCCAGGATGCCGGACGCCATGCTCCCCGCCTGCTTCCTGGGCCTGCTGGCCTTCACCTCCGCCTGCTACTTCCAGAACTGCCCACGGGGCGGCAAGAGGGACTTGTCTGACCTGGAGCTGAGACAGGTATGACCCGGGCGCATCTCGGGGCTGCCTGGAGGGGACAGAGCCCCCAGGCCTGCGCTACCCTGCAGGGGCCGGGCAGGAGGGCAGTCGTGGAAGAGGCCGGCTTTAGGGGAAGCAGCAGGGAGGCTTGGCATGGCTGGGCAGGGGTGGGGGGACCAGGCTGCCAGGCAGGCTAGGACGGGCTGCAGGACTGCGGGGACACTATCCCCATCCAGGCAAGGGATGCAGGAAAGCCCGTGTTTCCCCAGTAATGGGGCTTGGGGCAGATCAGGGAGAACTGGATAGCAGGGCCTCCTCCGTGCCCATCGGAGTCTCACAGCCGCAACGGGCTGTGTCATAACCAGCATGGGAGCCTTCCCCATCCAGCCGTCACCCTCTCCTAGCCACGGCTCCCCGGGGCCCCACACAGAAGCTGCCCATTGCTCTGAGCTCCTTTGAGTGAGGGAGCCACCTCCTGCCAGGCAGTTCTGCTGGGAACCTAGCCCAATTCTCCCGCCCTGCTTGTCCAGTCAATTCCCTTTCAGTCCCTTTTCAGCAGAGCTGAAGGAAATCCCATCCCCATGCTCAAACCCTCCCAGGCCACAGGGGGCTCAGTTCCGAGCTATTGAACAAACTGGGGTGGGTCTGTGGGCAGTTTGTTGGCTGCCCTCTGCTGGGCACCTTCTGACACCGGAGTCAGCGAGGTGCCCCGTGCCCTTCCCTGGGGCTCAGGCTCCTGCCACCCACAGTCAGTGCCTGGCCGGTGAGCCCAGGTCCGGGCCCCCAGAGGCCCACCGGCTCGTTGAGCCGGGCCAGGAAACGGGAGGAGGGGCCTGGAAGTGTTCTGGGCGGGACAGAGCCCTGTCTGCCGGGGGCGTGCGTGCTAGAGATCAAGCTTGAGTCCTGGGGGCAGGGGAGGAAGGTCGGCCTTAGGGGAGGGGTGGGCAGGGAGAGAGGGGCGCACACCTCTGATGGCCCCGGAGCTGAGAGGGAGGGTCTCTTCGGCGCAGCCCGGTGCGGAGGGGGCCTCCCTCAACGAAGGGGGAGGGTGCCGAGGGCTGTCACCGAGAGCCGGTCCTCAGTCACCTGAAGACCCGGGGCCTCTAGTGGACGTGCGCCCCCTCCCGCGACCGCGGCCCCCGGCCTCGCTCGGCCCGCGCTCACCCCCCGCCCTCCCGCCAGTGTCTCCCCTGCGGCCCCGGGGGCAAAGGGCGCTGCTTCGGGCCCAGCATCTGCTGCGGCGACGAGCTGGGCTGCTTCGTGGGCACGGCCGAGGCGCTGCGCTGCCAGGAGGAGAACTACCTGCCGTCGCCCTGCCAGTCGGGCCACCAGCCGTGCGGGAGCGGGGGCCGCTGCGCCGCCGCGGGCATCTGCTGCAGTCCGGGTGAGCCGGGGGCCGGGGACGGGGACGCGGGGCCGGGCGGGGGCGGGCCCCGGGGTCCCCGCGGGCCTGGCCGATCTGGGCCCCGCCCGCGCCGCGCTCACCCCGTGCCCGCCCCCCCCCCCACCCGCCCGCAGAGAGCTGCGTGACCGAGCCCGAGTGCCGGGGGGGCTCCGGCTTCCACCGCCGCGCCCGCGCCAGCGACCGGAGCAACGCGACCCAGCTGGACGGGCCGACCGGCGCCTTGCTGCTGCGCCTGGTGCAGCTGGCGGGGGCGCCCGAGCCCGCGGAGCCCGCCCCGCCCGGCGTCTACTGAGCCGCTCGCTCGCCCCCAAACCCCCGAGCCCCCCGCAGCCTGGAAAAATAAACCTTTAAAAATGCACCCGCGAGTGTCTGTCTCCGTGTCCGGGGGTGGGGAGGGGGCGCAGAGGAGACGGTGGGGCGCGGACCCCCCTCCCTCACCCGCCCCAGCCAGTCCGCGATCCGCAGCGGGGCAGTGATCTTGGCTCGGCAGAGGGCTAGGGGGAACTAAGGACGGCGTGACCTGGGGGGCCCTGCAGGGGCTGGGTGGATCCTCCGGCAGAGGGACAGAAGTAAGGGCGAGGAGAGGGAAAGACATTGGTGGACAAGATGGCAGGAGAAGACAGAGGAAGCCCAACGATGGAGAGAGCGACGTTGAGAGCGTCCGAGGGAAGAGTGAGAAAGGTCCAAGGGGAGCCAAAGGGTGACCGGGGGTTCCCGTCTCCATTTACATCCCAGGAGACTGAGGCACGGCTTCAGGGACCCACCCAACTCCCCAGATTTCCAGTCTACTATTTCATCCAGGGCTGTGCTGTGTGTGTATGTGTGTGTGAGTTTGGAGGCAGCAAATCACCCCAGACCCAGCAGACAGAGGGCCAGGTACTATCTGTCCAGGAGGAAGTTAAGCAGCCCCCATGGGGGCCCTTCAGCCAGAGTGGAAGACAGAGCCCACTGAGACCCTAGCTATATGCCCCCATCCATGTAGCCACACAAATCACACACACTAACACAAACACAGACCAGCAAATAATCATGAGCTGCATGCCTTGGGATCCTTGACCACAGTTACAGGTGTAGACCCTGAGATACACATTCAGAACCACAGACACACCCAGAGAAACACAGATACAAACAGACTCAACCATGGGTGGGCACACACACACACACACACACGCACACGGTCACACTCACATTAGGACCTTCGCCCTTTGACACATGCAGCTTCAGGGCTGACATCCACTGGCGTTTGGCCAATGCTATTCTGTGTCCCTATGTCCTTCTTTGTCCCCTCTATTCCTTTATCCCCTTTGAGCCTCACTCCCCTCCCTTCCCCCATCCCCCAGCTCCTTGGCCCTCTTTTGCTTCCCTCCTTGTCCCATTCATCTTTCCCTTCCTCTCTCTGCCCCCTCTGTTCTCAACATCCTGTCCTTGGGCTTTCTTGCTCCAGGCCTTGGGGCAACAAGAGGCTGCATCTTCTCCAGAACCCTCCAGGGACTTAGAGGCCAGGAGGGAGGGCAGGCAGAGAAGTCACTCTGAGCCCTGATGCCAACACCCTGCCTTAGGGCAGAGTGGCATGACTCAGCCTCCATCAGACGTGGCCAGGGTCCTGGTGCTAAGCCGAGGTCAGGCTCTTTTCTGGTCTTAGAGCTCCGTTTGCTGTCACCCCTGACCTGGCTCAGTGCCCAGAGTGATTAAGTGTAGAGGGAGAGCAGGAGCCCTGTGGGCCTCTATCCCAGCCATGACCTCCTGCCTCTGCCCTGGTGTGGCCCATCCGGGGCCAGTCCCCAGGTCTTAGTAGGACCAGGGCAGGACCAGACCTAAGAGGAATTTAGTAACCCTTCAGGACACAAGGAGGTGGAAAGAGGCAGCCGGTTTGAATAAAAATGGATCATATGCCTAAATGTAAAACTAAAACTCTAAAGCGTCTTGAAGAAACTATGGGAGAAATCATTTATGACCTTGAGCTATGCAAAGATTTCTTAGCTCTGACACCAAAAGGAGAATCCATAAAAGAAGAAATTTGATACGTTTGGAATTCACCAAAATTAAGAGCTTCTGCTCTTTAAAAGAATGAAGAAGCAAACCACAGACTGGAAGGAAAGGTTTACAACTCACAAAGCTTATCAAGGATTGATATCCAGAATGTATAAAGGCCTCTCAAAACTCCATACTAAGAAAACAACTCAACTTTTAAAAATTTATTTTATTATTATTTTTTTAAAAATTTGAAATTGCTGCCCTTCCAAATTTTACTGGAGGTCCTTGCTAATAGAGTATGACAGAAAAATCAATCATAGTGATACATGTTCAATAATGAAGTTGATGTTGATAGTTTTCAGACTGGGTTGGTCTGGCTGGCTCAGTTGGTGGAGCATGTGACTCTTAATCTCCCCGTGGTGAGTTCAAGCCCCATGTTGAGCTTAGAGTTTACATTAAAAACAACAACAACAACAACTATTGCTTTCAGACTGGAACACTTTTGTCCTAAAACTTCACACAGGGGCGCCTGGGTGGCTTAGTCAGCTAAATGTCTGCCTTCGGCTCAGTCATGATCCCAGGGTCCTGGGATCGAGCCCTGCGTCGGGCTCCCTGTTCAGCGGGGAGCCTGCTTCTCCCTCTCCCACTCCCCCTGCTTGTGTTCTCTCTCTGTCAAATAAATAAATAAAACCTTGGGCGCCTGGGTGGCTCAGTTGGTTAAGCAACTGCCTTCGGCTCAGGTCATGATCCTGGAGTCCCTGGATCGAGTCCCGCATCGGGCTCCCTGCTCGGCAGGGAGTCTGCTTCTCCCTCTGACCCTCCTCCCTCTCATGCTCTCTGTCTCTCATTCTCTCTCTCAAATAAATAAATAAAATCTTTAAAAAAAATAAATAAATAAAATCTTTTTTTTTTTTTTAAAGCTTCACACAGCTGTTGTTTTACAAATTAGTATTATTTACATAATCCATATGTCCTAATTTACATCATTTTTAACAAAGTAAATTTGGGGCATCTTTTCATATCAAAGCATTTACCTTTACCACAATCTTTCTGTTTTGTAGCTTTTGTTATGAGAAATTTCAAATATATGAAAAAGTAGACCCAACAGAACAAAAGTCCCTCAGGTCCACCCCCTCTTACCTTCAGTGATTATCAACAACATGGTTGCCTGTTTCACCTCTACCCGACCCTCTCCTCCCACCCCTGAATTATCTTGATGCCAATCCCAGCTGTCATAACCATTTCAGCTGTAAACATTCCAGTGTGCATCTCACAAGAATTCTTCTTAAAAACATGACCACACATAGCAGCATTCTTTACAATAGCCAAACTGTGGAAGCAGCCCAAATGTCCACCTATTGATGAATGGATAAAGAAGATATGGTGTGTATACACGATGGAATATTATTCAGGCATAAAAAAGAATGAAATCTTGCCATTTGCCACAACATGGATGGAGCTACAGAGTATAATGCTAAACGAAATAAATCAGAGAAAGACAAATACCATAAGATTTCACTCATATGTAGAGTTTTTTTTTTTTTTAAGATTTTATTTATTTATTTGCCAGAGAGACACACACCGAGAGAGGGAACACAGGCAGGGGGAGTGGGAGAGGGAGAAGCAGGCTTCCCGCCGAGCAGGGAGCCCGATGCGGGGCTCGATCCCAGCACCCCGGGATCATGACCTGAGCCGAAGGCAGACGCTTAACGACTGAGCCACCCAGGTGCCCCACTCATATGTAGAGTTTAAGAAACCAAACAAACAAAGGAAACAAAAAGAGACAAACCAAGAAATAGACTCTTTTTTAAAAAAACATTTCATTTATTTATTTGAGAGAGAAAGAGAGCAGGAGCAGGGGGAGCAGAGGGAAGAGGGAAAAGCAGGCCCCCTGCTGAGCAGGGAGCCTGATGCGGGCTCGATCCCAGGACCCCGGGATCATGACCTGAGCCAAAGGCAGACGCTGAACTGAGCCCCCCAGGGGCCCCAAGAAATAGACTCTTAACTATAGAGAACAAACAGATGGTAACCAGAGCGGAGGTGGGTGGGGGATGGGTGAAACAGGTGATGGGGATTAAGGAGAGCACTTGTTGATGAGCACTGGGGGATGTATGGACGTGCTGAATCACTGTTTTGTGCACCTGAAACTAATATGTTAACATACTGCTAACTGTATGTTAACTATACTGGAATTAAAATAAAAATTAATTTTAATACTATAGTAACATTAATAACTGTATATGATAATATAATCTAATAATAATTAATTTAAAAAAACACATGACCGCAGACTGCCATCACACACACACAAGCTGCAAACCAAAACTCAACAATATATTAGTCTCATGAAGTATTCAGGCACTATTCAAATTTCCGTAAGTGTTCTATGAGTGTACTCTTTGCAATTCATTGATATCCGAGTCTTTTTCTTAAGGCACAAAAGAGAATTTTTTTAAAAAGATGAGAGAGAGAGAGCACAAGCAGGGGAAGTGGCAGGGGGAGAGGGAGAAGCAGACTCCCCCCTGAGCAGGAAGCCCGATGCAGATGCAGGGCTCCATCCCAGGACCCTGGGATCATGACCTGAGCAGAAGGCACACACTTAACAGACTGAGCCACCCAAGCGCCCCAAAAGAGAATTTTTTTTTTTTAAGTAAGCTCTACTCCCAACTCCCAATGTGCTGCTTGAACTCATGACCCCAAGGTCAAGATTCTCACACTCCACCGACTGAGCCAGCCAGGCGCTCCACAAAAGAGAGTATTGATCCTCGTTGCCCTTCTACCTTTTTTAATTTTTATTTTCTTACCTTTTTATTTTCCTGAACTTCTTGTAGGGAATGGGTTCCAATCTCTTTTTATTATATTTGCTCTAAGTAGATGTAATTATCAGACAACTGTATTGTGTGCATGTCACCTAGCATAGGCTTGCCTATTTAGTCACATTTAAAGTAATATTTTGTACTAAATTACTTTCCTTTTCTATATCTTATTGCTCAGACTAATAATATGTTTTTTGAAATTGTGTGTAGGTGGGCATATTCTCTAGGAATTTCATTTCCAGGTAGTAGAAGGACAAAGAACAAAGCTATGCAAAGTGGGAGCTGGGAACCACCACCCTGGACAAGCCCCCAAGCACTTTGGAGGGTTTTTTTTTTTTTAAGATTTTATTTATTTATTTGACAGAGACACAGTGAGAGAGGGAACACAAGCAGGGGGAGCGGGAGAGGGAGAAGCAGGCTTCCCGCCGAGCAGGGAGCCCAATGTGGGGCTCAATCCCAGGACCCTGGGATCATGACCTGAGCCGAAGGCAGACGCTTAACCACTGAGCCACCCAGGTGCCCCCACTTTGGAGGTTTGAAGGAGTCATTCCAACAAGGACCAAAGGCCGTGGGACTCCGCAAGCCAGAAGAAGGAAGAATGACAGCAAGCTCGCTTCTGCGCTGGTCTGGCCACTGGACCCAGCTTGATGTCACCTCTGGGACATACCCAGGAAAAGCCGTGTCAATCTGACCCTGTGTTTTGGGGCCGGAAAATACTGTTCACCTTTGGATTCTAGGGAAGGAGTGGAACAGTGACGTGGGTGCCTGAGTGGGTGAGGGGACCTGAACTCGCTCCTCGGGGGGGAACAGCTGGGCTGGCACCCCAAGACACTCAGGGGAGAGAAAGAGGTGCCGGGGGAGATCCCGGACTTCCTGCTAAGGCAGATGGTGGATGTTCCAGCTTGGAAAAGCGCAGACCCGTCACGACAAGTCTGTCATTGAGGAGCACAGTCACGTCTACTGCAGTCCTCCCCGGCTGTGTGGTTTCTGAGGGACACAGAACTCTGCGACCAACCTCAAATACTCACTGATGTGCCTCACACGCTTCACCATAGTTGGTTTGAACGGGACTCCGCTTTGAGTCATCTCGTGTCCCTTTGGGTGACTAATCCCCCCCCAGATGCAGGGTTGGAGGAGGGGCTGCTCTCGTGGCCTCAGCAAGAACCACAGTCTATCCAGTGGACTATTACTCAGCCACGAAAAAGGGTGAGATCTTGCCATTTGCGACAACACGGATGGACCTAGAGGGTATTAGGTGAAGGGAAAGAAGTCAGACAGAAAAAGACAAACACCGTATGGTTTCACTTATATGTGAAATTTAAAACAAAACAAATCAATAAATTAAAAGCAAGAACAAAAGCAAAGAAAAAAAAAGGAACTATAGTCCAGGTTGCTATTGGTCACTGGGGTGTTCAAAAGCCTCATCTCAGGGACGCCTGGCTGACTCAGTCCGTGGAGCATGTAACTCTTGATCTCAGGGTCATGAGTTGGAGTCCCACATTGGATGTAGAGATGACTTAAAAAAAAATAAAATAAAATGATAAGCACTTAAAAACCCCAAACGCCTCATCTCTATTCCCTCCATACATCTTGCAGTAATGATCTTTTTTCATTTTTAAAACCTTTTATTCACATATAATATACACATAAAAGTCAACAAATCACGTGCACGCTGTGTGGTTTTCTGAAAATGAACACGCCTATTTCACCAGCTCGAAGGCCAGGAAACAGAATATGACCAGCACCCAGAGCTGTCCTCGGACCCCCTTTAGTCACCCCCCCAACCCAAGACTTCCAGCACCATAGCTTAGTTTTGCCTGTTTCTGTAATTTATATAAAGAAAATCTTACAGTCCTCTTCAGCATATTTTTTCTCTCTCCACATACTGCTCTGCGTCCTCCAGTGTGAGAAAAAGCTGTAGAAATTACCTTTTCTCTCCCTAACAGAGAGTGATCTGTTCCTGTTTTACTTGCCGTGGGAGTGTGGCCACGGACCTTCTGAAACTGCTTGCCCAGTGGCATGGGTAAGTGAATGACAGCATGCTCTGGGGGAGACGAAATAGGCTCTCTTGATTCCCAAGAGGGTTTTTGGTCCAGGAACAGATGAGAAATAGGTTGAGGATTCTGTTTGTGGGCGGCTTTTGCGTTTTGAGGTCATTTCTGTAGCGGTGGGCTCTCCGGACCCCCTGTCCTGCAGGGTCCCCAGCCCTAGCAAGTTCCTCTACTGCAGAGGCAGGAGCAGGCCTGCTGGGTGCCCGGCGGCCTGGCCACCTCTTCTGAGCCCCAGTGGCCCGGAGTGCCGCTCCTTGGACACGTGAAGGCCCTTCAGCAGCCGTGGCCCCAAACCAGGCCCTCAGGTGGGGCTCAAGCCTCCTTCCAAATGTACGGAAGTCATTCACCCGCCACTGGCCTGCCCCCTCTTCGTCTGCGTCCCTATCAGGCTCACCCCGCCCTATCCTTTGGGTTCTTTGAAAGTTCCTCTTAAGTCCACCTGCTGTAGGTTCCCAGCTCTGTTTGGAGCGGGAAGCTGGGGTCCGTTACCCTCTCCCTCCCTCGCCACCCGCTGCGGGATTGCGGCGGCAGGAACGGCGCGCTCAGACACCCGGCGCTCCGGCTCTGAATCGCCCGGAGCCAGAGACGCGGGCCCCGCCGGGCGCCACCGTCGGGGCTCCCCCAGCGCCCTCCCTCCCATTTCTGACACCAAGACGCCAGTCGAGTTGGAGGGGGAAAAGTCTGCTTTATTTTATTTCATTATTTCTGGGGGTGGCTGCGCCACCGTCGGGGCCATCGGGCTCAGCGCTGGGAGAAGGCGGCCTCGGGGTCGCAGGCGGGCTCGGCGCGGCAGCCGTCTGCAAGGAGAGACGCCGGGTCAGCGCCCGCCCCGCCGGCTCCCGTCCCCGTCCCCCCGTCCCCGGCCCCGGCCCCGGCCCCCGGCTCACCCGGGCTGCAGCAGATGCCCGCGGCGGCGCAGCGGCCCCCGCTCCCGCACGGCTGGTGGCCCGACTGGCAGGGCGACGGCAGGTAGTTCTCCTCCTGGCAGCGCAGCGCCTCGGCCGTGCCCACGAAGCAGCCCAGCTCGTCGCCGCAGCAGATGCTGGGCCCGAAGCAGCGCCCTTTGCCCCCGGGGCCGCAGGGGAGACACTGGCGGGAGGGCGGGGGGTGAGCGCGGGCCGAGCGAGGCCGGGGGCCGCGGTCGCGGGAGGGGGCGCACGTCCACTAGAGGCCCCGGGCCCCGCGGGCCGGGCCGGGCCGGGCGGGGCGGGCAGGGGCGGCGGGCCGCGGCCCGGGCTCACCTGGCGCACGTCGAGGTCCAGCGCGGCCCTCTTGCCGCCCAGGGGGCAGTTCTGGATGTAGCAGGCGGAGGTGAGCGCCAGGAGGCCCAGCAGGCAGCAGGCGAGGCCGGGGCCGGCCATGGTGCGGGCGCGCGGGGTCGGGGGCGGCGGCTGCGGCTGCGGCTCCGGGACCGGCCCTTTTATGGCCGGGGCCGCGCGGGCGGAGCACTGTCTAAGAGGCCCGCCGCATGACTGGTCACAGCGGGTCGCCGCGGGTCAGGCCCTGGGCGCCCGGCGCGCCCCCTCATTTGCAGGGGCCTGGCCGGGTCACGGTCACTGCATCGGCTGACCGACTGGGTGCAGGGGAGGCAGACGGCGAGGCCGTGCGGGGGCGGGTGGCCTGGGCGGTGGCCTGGGCCCCCCTGGGGTGGGACAGGGAGTCTGGGGGTCTGCGGCCCAACCAAGGACTATGTAGCTGGACTCCCAGTATGTGGGGGAGGGGTTACACGGCAGACACTTGGACCCCCCCCCAGGCCAGGCCAGGCCCGGCAGGACTCCCCCCTGCCTCTTGGCTGGTTGCGCCGCAGCCTGGTCTCTCTTGTGAGGGAGGTCTCCCCTGCCTGAACCCAAATTTCCTGGAACCCACCTTCCACCCTCACCCCCACACCCACATCCCTGCACCTGGAACTCGTACAGGGAAAGATCTTTATTTTCTCTAACTTGTAACTGAAATTTAGCCCTCGCTTCGACTGTGAGGTGGGCAATTACCCACAGTGGAATTTGCAACCCATGTGGCTTTGTCATACATCAAAATGACAGATATTCTCCTATCATGTTACAGCTATTGCAAATGTCTCTAAACGTTGTTTAAAGATTTTATTTATTTATTTCTGAGAGGGGGAGAGAGACAACACAAGCAGAGGGAGTGGTAGGCAGAGGGAGAGGGAGAAGGAGGCTCCCCGCTGAGCAGGGAGCCCGATGTGGGGCTCGATCCCAGGCCCCTGGGATCATGACCTGAGCGGAAGGCAGCCGCTTAACCGACTGAACCACGCAGGCGCCCCAATATCTAATGCTTTAAGTAAAGAAGAATATTTGTGACTATATCACATATTTGCTTTAACATTTTGATACCTGAATATGAATACACTTGGTTTCTTTTGTAATCTTATGTCTTTTGCTTTATGGATTTTAAAGAGTGGTTTTTTGTTTTTTGTTTTTTTTGCATCTTTAATATATCTTTTTAAAAATATTTTATTTCTTTATTTGAGAGAGAGAGAGAGTGAGCAGGAGCCGGGATGGGGGTGGGGTAGAGGGAGTGCGAGAGGGAGAAACAGACTTCCCGCTGAGCAAGTAGCCCAGTGCAGGGCTCGATCCCAGGACCCTGAGATCCTGACCTGAGTGGAAGGCAGACGCTTAACCGACTGAGCCACCCAGGTGCCCCACATTTATAATATATCTTAAAATGAAAATAATTACAAATAAAAGAAAGAGTGCCTCAGTGGAGGGGATGTTGGTCAATGTCCCGAACAGGGAGATGCTCAGCACCAGTCGTCCTTCAAGAAGGGACATGCCAGTGGCTCAGTCCCACTCTTGGTTTCTGCTCAGGTCATGATCTCAGGGTTGTGAGTTTGAGCCTCACACTGGGTGTAGAGATTACATCAATCAATCAATCTTAGGGGAAAAAAAGGAAGGGACTTGCCCCCAGAAGCTGGTAGTGTGCTCAGCCGATAAAGTCTGGCTGGCAGCCCACCCAGGGCCTGCCTCAGCTTCAGAGAGTGGCCTGGCCCAAGGTCACACCCTTCCCTGGTGGCTCACATCCAATACCTGTTCTGGCCCCATGGTGGGCAACTATGAAGGACTATTTCAGCTCTGAACTCCCCATAGGGCCAACTGAGGCCCGCATGGAAGTTCTCCCTCTACCTAATCCTGTTTCTGCCCCTTCCCTCTCACAGTTATGGGTCCCCAGGGCCCTTGGTAATAAACCTCCTGCAGGTTAAACTCCACCTCCGAGTGCTCCCCGGGGGGAGCCCATCTTGCAATAGCACAGAAGAAAGGAGGCCAGTGTCAGAAGGAACAGACTCAGCAGGGCCAGTCCCTAGCTGTCGCCCTCCGGGAAGAGGAGACTGACTGGGATGGCCCCGGCCACTGCGGCACTCTTGTTGACCCTCCTCAAAGAGGGTGCTGCGGCCGCTGGGGCTGGACAGGTCACAGGGTCCGGCTGACCCTGAGCCATTCATGTGAGCTGCCCGGCACTGAGGAGCTGGTCAGGCTGACCTGATTCCCCGTCAGCAGCTCATCTTGTTTCTCGCGCAGATCAGCTCATTGGCATTGTCGGGCTAGAAGGCCAAGGGCTTGACCCTAGAGGCAGCCCCAGAAAGGCCTCCTGCCTGTCTGTGGGGCACACTGACCTCACCCAAGCTAACACATGCACATAAATTACCGTAGCATAATGGCCCCCCAGGGCTGGCACTCCATCAGCTGTTCAGGGGCTCTTCATCTGAAGACGCACGGGCTCCCAGCACAGGTGCTTGCGACACCAGTGACCCACACAGACAAAAATCCCTGCTCTCGGGGGCTTGCGCTCTAGTAGGGTGGGGGAGGCATCAAGCAATAAACACATCTCAGTAGGTTAGGAGGTGGTCAGTGTAATGGAGGAAAGGGGGGGCATGTTGTAGTTTTTCTCAGGGGGCTCAGTGCAGGCCTCTTGTGAGGGTGACAGCTGACACTTGAAGGACCTAAGGAAACAAGCCAGATGGATATCTGAAAGGTGGACTTGTTTTCTATTGCTACATAACAAATCACCACAAGTCGGGCAGCTTAAAACAGCACCCACTTGTTACCCCAGAGTTTCTGTGGGTCTGGGCACGGCTCAGCCGGGTCCTCTGCTCGGGGTCTCACAGCGGGTCAGGTCCAGATGTCAGCCAGACTGCCTTCCGTCCCGGAGCCTGGGAGATTGTTGGCAGAATTCAGTTCCTTGCAGCTGTAGAACTCACGGCTTGCTTCTTCAAGACAAGCACCAGAGGGAGAGAGACTCTTTGGTACTTCAAGTCTCTGAGCATGGGGAAGCCTCTTTTAAAGGGGTCACCTGATTAGGCCAGGCCCACCAGGACCGACATTTTTGTTATTGCTCTTTTTCTTTCTTTTTTTTTTTTTGAAATATCTTTATTTGAGTACAGTTGACACACAATGTTATGTTAGTTTCAGGTGTACAACATAGTGAAATATCCACTAGTCTTTTAACTCAAAGTGAAACTGGTTAATTTGGATAATTGGGGCCTTGAGTACAACTGCAAATCCCTTCACCTTTACCTTATAATATAGTATAATCATGGGAGTGATACCTCATCATTTTCACCATAATCTTCTATTGGTTAGAAGGAAGTTACATGTCCTTGGGGCTCCTGGGTGGCTCAGTTGGTTGAGCATCTGTTGATTTCAGCGTGGGTCATGATCTCATGGGTCATCGGCTCAAGCCCCGTGTCAGGCTCCACATTCAGCTCGGAGTCCGCTTGGGATTCTCTCTCTCCCTCTCCCTCTGCCCCTCCCCCTGCTCTCATGCATGCTCTCTCTCTCTCTAAAATAAATAAATAATAACTTTTTAAAAAAAGATTTTATTTATTTATTTGACAGAGAGAGACAGCAAGAGAGGGAACACAAGCAGGCGGAATGGGAGAGGGAGAAGCAGGCTTCCCACTGAGCAGGGAACCCCATGTGGGGCTCGATCCCAGGAACCTGGGATCATGATCTGAGCCAAAGGCAGACGCTTAATGACTGAGCCACCCAGGCGCCCCAATAAATAATAACTTTTTTAATATCTTTTTTTTTTTTAAGATTTTATTTATTTATTTGACAGAGAGAGAGATAGCGAGAGCAGGAACACAAGCATGGGGAGTGGGAGAGGGAGAAGCAGGCTTCCCGCCGAGCAAGGAGCCCGATGTGGGGCTCGATCCCAGGACCCTGGGATCATGACCTGAGCCGAAGGCAGACGCTCAACGACTGAGCCACCAGGCGCCCCAATAATAACTTTAAAAAAAAAATAAAGTTACATGTCCTATTCATATGCAACAGGAGATTCCACAAAGGTGTGGCTACCAGGAGTAAGAATCACAGGGGTCGTTTTAGAATTTTGCTTGTCATGGAAGGGGAGTAGTCTAGCCAGAGGAAATCGCAAGCACACAGGTCCTGAGCCAGAAATGTGTGTGGCATGTTCAAGGAGCAGCAAGGAGGCCAGAGGGGAGGAAGCAGAGTGACCAAAGTCTTGGGGTCAGAATGGTAATGTGGGACGGGGTCACATAGGGCCAAATGAAATGGGGACCCAGGAGGGCTCTGCATAGAGGAGTGACTTGATTGGATTTACCTGTTATAGGACAACGTTGGCTATTGTGAAAAGACTGCAGGGCAAAGGTGAGAGTGAGGAGGTTCCTGGAGCAATCCCTGCGAGGGATGACAGTGGGCTGGACCAACATGGTTGGAGCGTGTACTGTAGGATAAAACACTGATAAGAGAAAGTGAAGATGACACAAACAAATGAAAAGATATTCCATGTTCATGGATTGGAAGAACATATATTGTTAAAATGTCCATACTCCCCAAAGCAGTCTACAGATTTAAAGCAATCCCTATAAAAATATCAATAGGGGGCGCCTGGGTGGCTCAGTCGTTAAGCGTCTGCTTTTAGCTCAGGTCATGATCCCAGGGTCCTGGGACCGAGCCCCGAATCGGGCTCCCTGCTCCGCGGGGAGCCTGCTTCTCCCTCTCCCACTCCCCCTGCTTGTGTTCCCTCTCTCGCTGTGTCTCTGTCAAATAAATAAAATCTTTAAAAAATAAATAAAAATATCAATAGGGGGCGCGTGGGTGGCTCAGTCGTTAGGCATCTGCCTTCGGCTCAGGTCATGATCTCAGTGTCCTGGAATCGAGCCCCGCATTGGGCTCCCTGCCCCGTGGGGAGCCTGCTTCTCCCTCTCCCTCTGCCCCTCTCCTCCACTCATGCTCTCTAAGAAATAAATAGAAATCTTTTTTTTAAAAAAGGACACTTATCATGAAGAGCACTGAGTAATGTATAGAATTATTGAATCACTATATGGTGCACCTGAAACTAATATGGCACTGTATGTTAACTATACTGGAATACAAATAAAATAAGGGCACCTGGCTGGCTCAGTCAGTGGAGCAGGGGACTCTTGATCTCGGGGATGTGAGTTCGAGTCCCACACTAGGTGTAGAGATTACCCAAAAATAAAATCTTTAAAAAAAAAAAGATAAAATAGAATACTGTAGAGCAGTAATCTTTTTTTTTTTTTTTTTTTAAAGATTTCATTTATTTATTTGAGAGAGAAAGAGAGAGAGAGAGAGAGCATACAAGTGGGTGGAGCAGCACTTATCACGCAGCCAAATCTGTAGCTACTTGTCCGTCCCTAAGGCTGTCTCTGTCTGGTTCCGGGAGAGGGGTTGTGATGCTGTGTTTGAAGGACTGCTGGCTGAGGCAAGTCATCTCCTCCCTGTCCTTCAGGGCCACTCGTGAGCAAGACAACAGCACCACAGCCAGCTGCCATCGGCATTACGGGCCGTCTGAAAACAGGACTCCATTTCCCCTTCTTTGGTCAACTAGCCACCTAAGACTGCCCATGAGATCACAAATAGGAGTTGAGGACGGGGCTTGGGTTCAGGAGGAGTCCATCTGCACATGCTGCTCTCTGACCCACAGCTGCATGAGTGAGCCCAGCCAGGAGCAGAAGAATCATGCACACATAGACTCACGAGCAGTAATAAATATTTATTGTTTCAGACCATTGAGGTTTGGGGTGGTTTGTTATACAGAATAAGCTAACTGATACACACCTGGAGTCTCAACATCAGGCAGTCTCTAACAGGGCTGGGGGACTGGGAAAGATCTGTTTCTCTCTCTCTCTCTCTTTTTTTAAGATTTTATTTATTTCTTTGACAGAGAGAGCGCACAAGCAGGGGAGTGGCAGGCACAGGGAGAGGAAGAAGCAGGCTCCCCACAGCGTAGGGGGAGCCCGATGTGGGACTCGATCCCGGGACTCCAGGATCATGACCTGAGCCGAAGGCTGTCGCTTAACCAACTGAGCCACCCAGGCATCCCCAAAGATCTGTTTTTCAAAAGGAGCTAGTGACTTGTCAAAAAGGGTTATAGCTTTGTTCTAAAACCCTAGGGACTTCTGGGGCATCTGGGTGGCTCCGTCGGTTAAGCATCTGACTCTTGATTTTGGCTTAGGTCATGATCTCAGGGTCGTGAGATCGAGCCCCATGTCGACCCTGTGCTGGGTGTAGAGCCTGCTTAAGACTCTCTCTCCCTCTCCCTCTGCCCCTCCGCTCCCTTCTACACGCATGTGCTCTCTTTCTCTAAAAATAAATAAAATAAATAAAATAAAATAAAATGAAATAAAATAAAACCCTAGGGTCTTCTGATGTGAGATCGCACTGGAGCTTGCCGCAGGCTTCCCCAGCATTCTGATCAACTGTGGACATCTCTCGAGCCCTCTGCAGGAGGGGCCCTCTGCGTCATGAGGCGTAAAAGGCAGAAGTGCCTGTCGGCATGCAGCCAGATCGCCCGTGGTGGCCTCTCGCCCTAGATGACTCTCAGAGCCCACAGCCATTCTGCTCCTGGGAGATGGGTCAGAGCAGCCCATTCAAGGGTGGCCAATGTGGACTCCAAAATCCAGAGGGTCACCGTGCACTGCGTCCCCTTTTCAGGAATAAAAAGGTGCAAGGTATAGCAATTTGTCCGTCATTTTTGGGGGTAGTTAACTATAAAAGCAACACACATATTTATATAAAGAAGGCATTCCTATGATGCCCTCTCTACTTTCATGGCCAACACATTTATGCAGTCACTTCTCACTATGTCATCTTGTCCTCGGGATGGGAAATATTTTTTTCCTTCACTTTTATTTACCAGAGTAAAATTTACATAAAGCGCACAAATCTTAAGTGTACAGTTCAATGGATTTTTACCTATTTTTTAAAAAGATTTTATCCATTTATTTGAGACACAGTGAGAGAGAGAGCAAGAGAGAGCACGAGAGGGGGGAGGGTCGGAGGGAGAAGCAGGCTTCCCACTGAGCAGGGTCCCCAATGCGTGACTCGATCCCAGGACTCCAGGATCACGACCTGAGCCGAAGGCAGACGCTTAACCAACTAAGCCACCCAGGCGCCCCGGATTTTTACCTATTGATACACTATGAAGACAGCACAATGACCAGCACCCTAGGAGACTCCCCAGGCACTCTCCTGTTCAGCATCCTGAGACAGCCGCTAGCCTAATATCATAAGTGAGTATCATAATTGATTAATTTTGCCTGTTTCTGAACCCATCTAGATGTAATCGTAGAGTAGGTACTGGTTTACGTCTGGCTTCCTGTGATCTACACAGTCTCACAGAGACTCACCCGAGAGCTGCACACAGCACTGGCTCAATTCTTTGTCATTGCCGACTGGTATTCAGTTGTAAGAATATACTAGAATCTGATTGTCCATTACTCTGTTGGTGGACTTTTGGGTTGTTTTCAGTTTCTAGCTTTTATGAATCATGCTGCTATGAACATTCTTCTACACATCTTTTGACAGACATAAGTGTCATTTCTCTTGGGTACATACCTGCGGTGGAATTGCTAGATTCAAGAGTTTTTGTATGTTTAGCTTTCCCTATCAGCACAGCGTGAGAATGCTTTCACTTTGGACAGGACATCCCAGCATGCCCCAGACCAGTGATTCCCAGAAATGTCACTGACATGGCAAGCCTTTGTGTTTTCATGGGATTTGTCGCTCACCCGCCAACACACATATATTTTATAAAGGCATGAGGCTACTTTCTGCTTCCTAGGTCCTACTCATCTCCAGACTGCAGCAAGCTTTGGCTCTGATCACTGGGCCCCAGTGGAACTCTGGGTTCCTGGGGATTAGTGTAGCCAGAAATTCCAGGAAGGTCTGGGCATTTTTCCTTCCCTACTCCAGTCACAGGTAACAGGTCTCTTTGGCAAATGATAGGAGGAAGATTTATAGTACAAATATATAATGTTATTGCAGGGTTTTTCCTTTATCCCAGCGGCTCTGGTCCATGAATGAAAACAGGTCTGGTAACTGGGTAAGGGCCTACAATGCTATATTGCAGGGGTGCACGTTAGGCCCCAATTCACCACACATGGAGTATTTTGGTCATTTAGAATAAGTGGGACCTTAGTGGGCTTCCTGATTATTTCAGTCCTGGGAGACCCATGACCAATTAGTACATATCCCAAAGATCCCTGTGGATCAAACCATTCTTATTAGCACAGTATATGCACTCAACAAAGGGCTCATAGTCACAGTCTAAAATGAACTCCTATAAATAACTAAAAAAGACAAATGAGCCAAGAGAAAACCACAAAAGGAGCTATACAATTGTCCAGGGGCGCCTGGCTGTCTCAATTGGAAGAGGGAGCGGCTCTTGATGTGGGGATCATGAGTTCAAGACCCATGTTGGGTGTAGAGATTACTTAAGTACACTTAAAAAAAATTTTTTTTTTTTTAAAAGAAGCTGTACAGGGTGCCTGGGTGGCTCAGTCTGTTGAGTGTCCGACTCTTGGTTTCAGTTTGGGTCATGATCTTGGGGTCATGGGATTGAGTCCCATGTTGGGCTCTGAGCTCAGCACAGAGTCCGCTTCAAATTCTCTCTCCCTCTCCCTCCTGCTCATGCTCTCTCTCCCTCTCTCAAATACCTAAATAAAAATTTTAAAAAAATTTTTAAAAAAGAAGCTATACAACTGTCCAATAAAAACAAAAAGGGACTTATCCCATTAGTTATTGGGGAAATTCAAATTAAAATCACAAGGAGACCCACGCCTGCAAGAATAGCTAAAATTTAAAAGGCTGGCATTACCACGTGAAAACATAACCGCAGGAATTTTCATTCACTACTGGCGGGATGTGAACTGGTACAAAGACTTGGGAAATCTCTTTGGCAGTGTTAGCAAAGCTGAACATGTACTTACCACATGACCCAGCACATCCACTCCAGAAACCTACGCCTGAGCATCAAAAGACCTTCAAGAGTGCTTATCACGGGGCCACTATTTGTAACAGCCCCAAACGGGAAACAAGAAAAGTGGACTAAATAAATTTACACAACAGAACACCATCAAGCAATGAAAAGAAACAAACTACTACTATGTGTGAAGACATCCCACAGTCACTGTGTTAAGTGGAAGACTGTATGAATAGAAAGGTGTGATTTCATTTATATGAGGTTCAAAGAGAGGCACGCTCAACTTGTGTTAGAGGTGACAGGAGCGGCGCCTGGGTGGCTCAGTCGGCTCAGGTCGTGCTCTCAGGGTCCTGGGCTCGAGCCCCGCATCACTGGGGCTCTCTGCTCAGTGGGGAGCCTGCTTCTCCCTCTCCCTCTGCCCCCCCTCTGCTCTTGCATATGCACTCTCTCTCTCAAATAAATAAAATCTTTAACACACACACACAAAAGAAGTGAGAGGAGAAGGGCTCTCCTCAGGAGATCTTGCTTGGGAAGACATGAGAGGTGCTTCGATTTTTTTTTTAAGATTATTTATTTAAGAGAGCGGGAAGGGGGAGGGGCAGAGAGAGAGGGAGAGAAGCAGACTCCCCACTGAGCTTGGAACCCACTGCCACACTGGATCCCATGACCCTGAGTTCATGACCTGAGCTGAAATCAAGAGTCATTCACTTAAACCACAGAGCCACCCAGGTGTCCCCGGTGTTTCGATTTCTTGATCTGGTGTTGATTTTGCAGTAGGCTTACTTTGTGAAAACTAGCTAAATATATTTGAGAGTTGTGCACTTTTAAGCATGTATATTTCAGTTAAAAAGTTTAAAATAAAAGAAGTTTCTTGTTCTGCAGACGATGAAACAAGTATACTCCACCCTGACTCTCTCACTAAATGTTAGTATGCTATTAATTTTGGACAAAATGCATGGAGTGGCTATATGAGGACTCCAAAATGTAAATGGTAGCCGTCAGGGGAGGCGGGGTGGGGGGGGTGGGGGGTGGGAGAGTGGAATTTGAAGTTCCGGGAACGGGGCGATGAGTGGACCATTTTATTCCCCTCTGGTATTGCCCAGCCAGGAGCAAAGCGAGCACCAGGTGTGGACAGAAATGATTCCAAGAGAAGTCCTCTCTGGTTTGAGGAGCAGGGAAATTGTCTCCTAAAGTCAGGGAGAGCGACGAAGTCCCCCTTTCCCACTCCCCAACCCCCTGATGCTGCAGGAAGGGCCGCAAAACTGACAGCAAAGCAGAAGCACCCAGACGGGCACCTAAACTTCAGAGGGAGGGGAAAGCTTACGGCTGTTGCCCAGCAATACGAGAGTGTCGGATTGATTCAAAAATCAAAGCACGGTTTCTACTGAATGTGTATTGCTGCACAACACCACTGTAAAGTTGAACTTTCCTGAGTCAGGGACTACAGTGGTCAAGTTTTACCCTTTGGAGGGCCGTGTCACTGTCTTGATCAGACTGCCCTCTGCTGGAGATAAGGGGAGCTGCAGGTCAGATCTTGGCCTCTTCCAGCAATTCGTTCCCAATTTGACTGTATTTGGCAAGTAATTCTTCTTGGTCCATGGTATGACCTGACGCCATTCTCTAGTTTCATTAAAATAAACAACAACAACAACAACAACAACAACACAAAAAACCAAATAATCAGATTAAAAATGGGCAGAGGATGTGAACATTTTTCCAAAGAAGGCATACAGACGGCCAACACACAGGAAAAGATGCTCAGCATCACTCATCATCAGGGAAGTGCAAATCAAAACTACAATGAGATGCCACCTTACATCTGTCAGAATGGCTAGAATCAAAAAGACAAGGGACGCCTGGGGGGGCTCAGTCAGTTAGCGTGCGACTTTTTTTTTTTTTTAAGATTTATTTATTTATTTATTAGAGAGAGAGCATGAGATGGGGGAAGGGCAGAGGGAGAAGCAGACTCCCCGCCGAGCAAGGAGCCCGATGTGGGACTCGATCCCGGGACTCCAGGATCATGACCTGAGCCGAAGGCAGTCGCTTAACCAACTGAGCCACCCAGGCGCCCAAGTGTGTGGCTCTTGATTTCGGCTCAGGTCACGATCTCAGGGAGATGTGAGATTGAGCCCCTTGTTGGGCTCCGCGTTGGGTGTGCAGCCTGCTTAAGATTCTCTCTCTCCCTTTTCCTCTGCCCCTCCCCCACCCCCTTAAACACAAAAAACCACGAGTGATGTAGCTATTAATAATTTTTACAGAATTTCAGAAAATATAAATCCCTAGTTGTCAGAATCTATTACTGTCTCAAAGTTCATTTCACCTTATTTTTAAGAAGTCCCTGCAAAACATTTCTGCCTATCTTGCTCAAAATACTGTAAGTTGTGAGAAACAGTGCTTCCAGGTTGTTCATCCAGAAGCCTCAGCTCCACAGGTGGCTGGAGGTGTGCACACCACGCTCCCAGGCTTCCTCGCCAGCTGGCTTCCATTATGACAATAACCTAGGAGTCTCTGGCAATATTTTTTTTTTTTTAAAGATTTTATTTATTTATTTGACAGAGATAGAGAGAGTGAGAGCAGGAACACAAGCAGGGGGAGTGGGAGAGGGAGGGAGAAGCAGGCTTCCCGCTGAGCAGGGAGCCCAATGTGGGGCTCAATCCCAGGACCCTGGGATCATGACCTGAGCCGAAGGCAGACGCTTAACGACTGAGCCACCCAGGTGCCCCCCGTGTTCTGTTTCTTGACAGGGATGTACACATTTATGGATTATGCACTTTCTTACCTGCACTGAGGAAATATTCATTGAAGCAACCGATAAGAGAAATGCTGGTCTCAGGATTTGGGGTTGTAATTATTGCTTTTGATCTCCTTTTTGGGAAGGCAAGAGAGTTCCAGGCTCGACTGCCTGCCAGAATTCAGAACGGCCCTGATTCCCGCAGTCGGCGGGTCTTGTTTCCCAGGGGGCCTGTCACCTCTGTACTTGTGTCAGGGACACAACCACGGGGTTAAGTTCAGGGGGAACCTCCCAAAGATTTCAGGGAATATCGGATACCTGTAACTGTATTCCACACAGAAAATTTGGAATTTACTGGAAAAGTATGGGGAATGACCTTAAGCTTACTCAGGTCTAGTGTGGTCTCCTTGACAGAAGAGATCAAGGAGTCACCCGGTGCCCATTCATGTGGCAAATGCACTCTTCTCGTTTCCTGTCCACCTGGACTAGTACAAGCAGTTTGCTCCCCGCTCCGCAGCCGTAAACCATTGCCGCCCAGTCCAAGAGGTGAACAACTCTGCAGTTCGTTTTCAAAGATTTGATTTATTCATTTGACCAAGAGAGAGAGAGCACGAGCACAAGCAAGGGGAGCTGCAGACAGAGGGAGAGGGCTGAGCAGGGAGCCCGATGTGGGGCTCGATCTCAGGACCCTGGGATCATGACCCAAGAGGAAGGCAGACGCTTAACTGACTGAGCCCCCCAGGCACCCCTTCAGTTTTTTGTTTTTAAAGATATTATTTTTTAAATTTTTTAAAAGATTTTATTTATTTATTTGACAGAGAGAGACACAGCGAGAGAGGGAACACAAGCAGGGGGAGTGGGAGAGGGAGAAGCAGGCTTCCTGCTGAGCAGGGAGCCCGATGCAGGGCTCGATCCCAGGACCCTGGGATCATGACCTGAGCCGAAGGCAGACGCTTAACAACTGAGCCACCCAGGAGCCCCTATTTTATTTTTTAAAGATTTTATTTGTTTATTTGAGAGAGAGAGAGAGAGAGAGAGAGCATGAGAGGCGGGAGGGTTGGAGGGAGAAGCAGATTCCCTGCTGAGCAAGGAGCCTGATGCGGGACTCGATCCCGGGACTCCAGGATAATGATCTGAGCCGAAGGCAGTTGCTTAACCAACTGAACCACCCAGGTGCCCTAAGGATTTTATTTTTAAGCAACCTCTCTACCCATTGTAGGGCTTGAACTTACAGCCCCGAGATCAAGAGTTGCACACTCTACCAACTGAGCCAGCCAGGCGCCCCAACCACTCTATAGTTTTGCACAACCTAATCCTCAAGACCTTGACCACCCGCCCCAGGACATCATGGTGGTCTACTTCATCGATGTCATGTTGCTTATCTTGGAGAATTTGAAGGGGCAGGAATCCAGGTGTAAAACACCTATGCTTGACTGGGGAGATAAATCCCGAGGAAAAATTGCCTACCCAGCAAAACTCCTGGGGGGTCGGCATACTTCTCCCCCTAGGTGAAACACAAATCGCACTTGTCCCTCAATCTACCCTCACAGTGCACAAACCATGGTAGGTAGGCCTCTTCAAATCTTGGTGAAAGCACTTATGTTTGGGTATTGCCTACCAGATGCATTTATTGGGTAGCCCTCAATCTACTATGCTCAAGTGGGGCCTTGGGCAAGAGAAGATTCTCTAAGAGGTCCAGGCTCACATTGTGTATAGCAGACCCAAAACATATTTGGAACTTGAGGTAAAAATCAGAAGAGGCCCTGGGGTTTTTGAGGCCATCAGGTTAATGATTAGGGTTCTATTGGAGATTAGGCATTCTTCCGTGGGACACCACATAACTCTGCAACCTGGACCACGTGGGATCTGATAGCTTACATGTGCACCTAACAGCACTCTATGATCCATTAGATGCAGGTACAGATGGGACTGGGCTTGATTTAACCCTGAAGGTACCAGTAAGCTGCCTATCTGTGTCTATACTGGTAAGAGGGCTGTGCGTAAAGGATAAAAACACCGAGGCCTGGTTTATGGGTGGCTCTACATGACGTACCGGCATCAGCAGTGGATGCTAAGGACTCACAGCCCCCTGCAGGGCACTGAAGGACAGCTGTGAAGGAAACGCAGCCCAAACACAGAGCTTCAAGAAAGTAGGACACAGTCTTCCCTCAGGCCAAACAGCTTGTCAGAACCCTGGTGCAGAAGGGCAGAGACTTTAGCAAGAATGCAACTGGACTTCCCACGCTCACCAAAAACTTCCACTGCAGAGTACCAGGTGGTCCCCTTCTCACAACAAAGCCCAGGGCTATGGGCACAGTTGCCTCAATCCATGGCCCATAATGTGCACCCATCAGCTCTCACCTCAGAAGTTACACTGAGCACCTGAAACCAAGGACTGCACCGTCCTGCACCTGGGCCCTGGGCCCGGGAAAAGATGACCTACTATCAGCCTGCGGAGGGAGGCCACTGCCCTCAGGGGGGCAGGGCCTGATGGAGGCTGGGTGCAAGGCACTGTGAGAACCACTGGCTCTCCGCCTGTACCTCTGTACCTGCTTCCTCACCTGCGTGTTGAGGGATGGCCCATATTCCCTAAAAGGCTTTCATATTTTGGGGGTTTCCAGACTGTCTCTACCACATGGGAGTTGGGGCAAGAAACTAGGATTCTATTTGCTTTCTCCTGGTGGTATCTGGGCAAGTTCAGCTGAGTGGTGACAAAGGGGCAGTGGCTCTGGCTCTGAGAAACACGAGGACTTGTGCTTGAAGAAGGCCATGAAGCTCTGTGTTCACTTGGTGAACCTCGTGAACTTCAGTTACAAGTATTTCTGGCACCTGTAGGGTTTGGTCCGAGTGCTGGGTAAGCCACACTGACCTTGTAAAGGTCAACCAGGCCTCCCCTGCCAGTACCAATCTGGTGTGTGGTCCAAAGGAGCAGGCAGTGCCAGGGCACATGTGGGTCAGTGAAGTCATGGGTGGAAAGGGCCACCGAAAGAAATGGGGTCTCCTCCTTGCCTTCTGTGTCTTGGGCACACCAGACCCTAGAGGGCAAATCGCAGGGTCAAGCAGAAGCAGGCCAGTGGTTAGCATGTATCTCAGGTCCTGGGTGGTATCTGGTTACTCTGGCTGGAGTCCTAAAGGTCTAGATCAGGAGTTGGCAAACTTCTTCTGTTGCAGCTACTGGTTTCTGCCATCATAGCGTGAAAGTAGTCAATGAATGAGTATAGCTGTGTTCCAATAAAATTTATTTACAAAAATAGGCAGCGGGCCACACTGGGCCCAAGGACTGTAATTTGCCAACCACTGTCCTTGTCCTCGATGACACTTAGTAGATGAGCCGGTTGCCTGAGGTGACGATGGTCCATTCTGCTCCTCTGTGAGATGGGAACCTCTGAGGTCTGGTGCTTTGCTGAGCTGTACATGGGTGCAGAAGAGGACACCGTGTATGGGAATTTCTGACCAAGTGGTGGGTTGTGAGGGCTACACTGGAACAGGCTGAGCCTCCTTCTTCATAAGAAACATCAACAGATTTATTGCAGGTCAGGCCCGACCCTCCTACCCCCATACACACATGGTCCCTGGGTGGGCACTGTCCTTACTGGGCCCTTAAGAGCCCTTGTGCTGTGGCTTGACCACCAGCCCCTCTCTGGTGACGGCCCAGTTGTAGCTCTTTGGCGAGTCCAAAGCTTCCTCCACCCGTGCCTCCAGGTTCTCTCGGGTGATGAAATTTTTTGCTTCCTCCTATTGGGAGACAGAAGGCCAGATGAATGGAAGCACATACCTGCTGGCCTTTAGCCCACTGAGAGGCTCCAGCTCTCCCCCTGGACAAATGCTTGGAGCCCAGGTCCTCTGTGAGTGCCCTGATGACCTTCCCGTGGAAGAACATCAGGCAGCCTTACCATATTCCTCTTTCTGAGATAATTATCCACTGGACATCTCAGCCAGAATTCCAAGCACACCAGTTGTGACAATCTCGTGTCCCACTGGGTGGAATCAGTTCCTCAATGTTGCCTCAATGTCCCTCTTAATCTCTCTCAAACTTGTCCTTCTCTATTACTTTATTTTTTATTATTTATTTTTTTAAAAGATTTTATTTATTTATTTGACAGAGAGAGACACAGCGAGAGAGGGAACACAAGCAGGGGGAGTGGGAGAGAGAGAAGCAGGCTTCCCGCCAAGCAGGGAGCCGGATGCGGGGCTCGATCCCAGGACCCTGGGATCATGACCTGAGCCGAAGGCAGATGCTTGACAACTGAGCCACCCAGGC